>NW_005842615.1:319994-365790 GCF_000455745.1 Alligator sinensis | reverse complement strand
CCTCAACCGGCTCCAGCCCTTTAAGGAAAAAAACCCCAAACCCCCAACTAACGTCTCCTGCAGCCGCCTCAGGGGTTCAGGGGGCTCATGCAGAACCCCCCACACAGCGCACGGCAGTGGGGGGCAGTGGGAATCGCCCCCCGCCAGACAGGAGACGGTGAGTCTGGGGGGGTTTTTTGCCGAAGAGCCAGGAGCTGGGGCGGGCAGGCAGCCATTGCTGGGCTGGGGGAGCGGGCGGGGGATGGGCCTGACCAATTCGGCAGCAGCCAAATCTCTGACTCAGATTCAGCCGAATCGATTCGGGACAGTGATTCAAATCACCGAATCGAATCACTGTCCCCCGAATTGGCTGAATCCGAATCTGAAGCAAATGCTAGCTGCTTTGCACAGGTGTATTAAAAAGCATGTGGCAGATGTCAAGGCTATGTGAGGAAACATACTCAACAGACATATTCCTGAAATATGCGGCCAAGTTGGAGAAAGTTCAGTAGAGGCCGACAAAAATGATTCGGGGGCTGGAGCACGTGACGTGTGAGGAGAGGCTGAGGGAACCGGGCTTATTTAGTCTGCAGAAGAGCAGACCGAGGGGGGATTTAACAGCAGCCTTCAACTCCCTGAAGGGGTTTCCAAAGAGGATGGAGCTGGGCTGTTCTCAGCGGTGGCAGACGACAGAACAAGGAGCAATGGGCTCATGTTGAAGCAAGGGAAGTTTAGCTTGGATATTAGGAAAAACCTTCTCACTAGGCAGCTGGTGAAATTGCGACATGGTGGAAATCTCCATCCTCAGAGGTTTTAACGGCCTGGCTCAACAAATCCCTGGCTGGGATGATGTAGTTGGGGCTGGTCCTGCTTTGAGCAGGGTGTGGGGCTAGATGTGACCTCCTGAGGTCCCTTCAACCCTCATTTTCTATGAGTCATTGATCCTAAATGACCTTATTATTTACAGGCCCCAATGGCATGGCAGAAGGTCACTCAGCGAAGACACTTTCAGGGGAAAACTACCTGGGCTCTTGAAATCTCTTGTTACACATGTGATATTTTGGCCATAAGAACACTTAATAGCTTAAACCATCTTTAAGTTCCTGCAACAAAAGGCAACGTTTTCATTCACCACATGCGTTGGCATAGATCTGCTTCATTAGCTCCCAGGAAGCAAAACAGACATGAGTCCAGAGCTTCCCAAACAGGACATCAAGAAACCTTCCTCCCCAGTGTGGCACATCTCACCTTCACCTTCCCAGAGCTGGACTAGTTCCCTGTGTGATTTGCAGCAACATGCTTACTGGTTGACTGCGTCATCTCAAACCAGACTGCATCATCTCCTGTCGAAATCGCAAAAAAACAAAACAAATCTTTTTTCTGCAAGCTTTCAAGTGCATGTGCCCTTCCTCAGGCTCAAGGAAAATTAAAGATGGGGAAAAGTCCCCATAAGTAGAATATAAACTTCATTTTTAAGGAGACTTGCAGAAAAAGTTTTGGGGTTTTTTTGTGATTTCTCAGTTGGGTCTAATAAAAGGTATCGTCTCTGAACCAAGAGTTCTAGATTTTTGCATTTCTTTTCATCTCAGACCAACACGGCTACCAAATACATCCCTGAAACATGGAAGATGCCGAATTTTAGCCGATTTTGGATTTAAACGTCATTGCTGAACAACAAGAAAGATTTCTACACATCCCTGCCTTTCTGCCATCTGACACCCCCAGGGAAGGAATCCTGCCTTATCTGCACATCAAAAAGCAACTCACAAAGACACCCTCATGGACCCAGAGGAATAGACTTCCACCTTCATCTTCCTCTGTGCAAAAATGATGTTTATTTTCTACCTATGGAGACTTTTTACCATCTTTAATTTTCCCTGAGCCTAAGGAAGGATGTGTGCACCTGAAAGCTTGCAGAAAAAAAGATAATTTTTGTGCGGTTTCTTAGTTGGTCTCATGAAAGGTATCATCTCTGAACCAAGAGTTCTGGAGTTTTGCAGCTCTTAATCTCCGGTAGAGCACTGGAGCTAGGTGACAGGCTCTCCTGAAAACCCCCTTCCTCAATTCACGACTCTATGCCTGAAGAAGGGTGTTTGTGCCCAAAAGCTTGCAAAAAGAACAATTTTTCCAACTGTTTAGTTGCTCTAATAAAACATATCACCTCTATCCGAAGAACCTTGTCTGCCTATGTCCTTAGACCAAACGGCTACAACCAAGAACCCTGTCCTCAAGCTTGTTCTCCTGACTTCCTTCCCTGCTCACAGCAGAAACCACAAGAGGGAGCCTTCGGTCTTCTCTTTAAAGCTTCAAGATGTGACTGCTGAAGTCAGGAGGTGGCGATGTTGCCTTAGCCATTGCAACGCCCAGGTTGGACCGAATGGACTTGGATGCACCTCGCTTTGATAAAGGGCTGAACAGTGTGAGCCGCATCTTGTGAGCTGAGCTGTCCTAACTCCTAATATCTAGAAGAGCAAAAGCAAAATAGGAACTAGAGCTAGGTGGGGAGCTGCTTCCTGCTACCCTGGCCTTTTTTTCTTTCTTTCTTTCTTTTTTTTTTGAGATTACAACTCATTTCCAGCTCTATATCAGGACAAAATTTAAAACCTTTGATGTCTGTCACAAAGAGCGCCTAAGGGCACGTGAGGTCAGAGTGGCCAATGGCTCCGTGGCAAGGGACATCATCAGGGTGCGGAAGGATGCAAAGCAGGGCATCCCACCTTTCTGCTTTTTAACGTGACATGATATATGCCTCACCTCCCTCTCTGACCTGTGATGGTGCTTTGTATATAAAGGTCTCACTGGGCGCATCTACACGTGCAATTACAGCACAGCGATAAAATCTGGTGCTGAGGTAGAGTTAACAAACTTCCACACTCAGTGCCTCGCTACTCCTCTCTCAGTCTCATCCACTCCCCTGCGGCCCCTTGTGTAAAAGCAAGCGCAGGAGACACAGAGACTGGGCTGGGGTGGAAATCAGACAAGTCCCAGCTTTTGCTGCATTATGTCATCCTCTGTACCTAACCAGAACCACAGGGCAAACACAAGAGCAGCCCCCACCTTTCCCCCAGGAGAGATTGAAAGTCATTTAAGTGACAGGCCAGGTGTAATATTGTCAGTATTCCCTCTGCGGCGTTAATGCAATAATGTGTTCCCTTCATGTGGGAGATTTCTGATGCAACGTGGATCTTTGTTGATGAGCTCTGACCTGGTAGCGTTTCACCAGGAAAGCTTTGCAGGAGTCAAGCAGGCAAGGTTCTTCGGGTGCATCTGATATCTTTTATTAAGTTGGTCTAATAAAAGATATCGGATTCATCCAAAGAACCTTGTCTGCCTATGTCCTTAGACCAATACGGCTACAACCAACACCCTTGCAAGAATCAGAAGTTTACGTGGCAAGAAGTGTAAAGTGTCAGAAGTGATATGATTTTTGTCTTTGCTGCTGGTAATATGTATTCTGAGGGGTATTCTGCGGGGGGGATGTGTATTCACATCAGGGTCTTGACTGTGCCTAGTGGTGACCTGTTAGGTGTCCCTACTACATTTTGCAAGCTTTCTAGCTGCACTGCTCCCAAAATGTGGTGCCAGCACTGGGCTTTGGTGTGCTATAGTTATGCACTCAGAGGCTGCAGTGTGGCAGCAGCTGAGCCACATATAGGTGAAATTGGCTACTCTTACATGAAAAACAGAGGCATAATGAGTGGGGTTTGCAGCCTGGGCAAACCCAGGTTGCAGTCTGGTCCAGTCTGGTCTGGTTCCCATGGGCCACAGCTTCACAGCCTCATAGAGCTCACCGATGAAATGTGTACATCTCCCCTGGGGCAAGTGCTTCCTCCTGGCTTGAGGGTCTCCTTCATTCTGGATATTTTCCTAGTTGCTTTTCTCTCCAGCTGGGGTTAGCAAGTCCCTCTGTGAGGCTTGCACTTCTCAGATGTTATGTCTGGAAGCTGGCTCTGTTTTTTTGGCTTGGGGGCCCCAGGTCTTAAAGTAGAGAGGTTTTTATGGGAACCCGAGTCCCCTTTTGACACCACTTCCTCCTGTTTAAATTACAGGTTGTTGCAGGCCTAAAAATGTTCTGGTTGAGCATCTTTCATTGTCAAAGGGGATTAGGGCAGTGATTATCTACATGCACCTCTGTTTCTTTTCTCTTCTTTGGAATGTATTTCAAATATAATACCCAGAGATTGTTTTGGGGTGTTTTGAGGGGCTTCTCCATTTGTACAATATGAAAATGACTCTAGGTCACTACTACTCACTGCCACATTGAGTGAGATGAGCTCTTATGCTGAGGAGGGGGCATCAAATGGTTACCACAATAATCAGGCTGGCATCCTCTTCCTCCCTCAGAAGTACAGCATCACACAGTGACCCTGGTGCATTATAGAGATTCACCTGCTTCTAAAGCATCCAGTTATGGCTGCAGGAGGAGGCAGGATGTTTGGGTTGATGGGCCAATCATTGCAGCTGAAGTATTGACTTCTCATGAGCCTTGGCAATTTCCCAGGAAGAAGGGCTATTTTTAGCACTCAAAACACAACTTTTTTAGAAGATTTTTGATAGAGATCCCATTAACTCCTTTATTTGGCTTGGGAAACTGCATTGGAAAAGATTTCTTTATGTATCACTGAGTGTTATTTGATTAAGGTGATGACTGCTCATAAACACAGCGATTCCCCTACCTTCCCCCATCTTAGAGCGCTGTTGACTGCAGTGGACCTAATCTTCCTTATACCCCAGTGCAAGGCACTGCAGGTCAGGTTCTGCTCTCCTATCAATGATGTATCTGGTGGGAAACTATTCAGTTGACTGAAGCTAATCCAGATCTACACCAGCGTGAGAGAGAGAAGAATGGGGGCCTACTGCTAAAAAATATCTAGGATGATTTAGGCCTAATCAATGGTTTTATTTGCTATCCAGTTAATTTTGTCATTCACAGTATCAAGGAAAGTTCCACACCAACACCTTGGTAGATGTAATGTGTGTGTTGTGTGTTTAAAGTATACACCCAAGCATATACCCACTTCAATAGCTCATTTCAACTCTGCTGAAATGGGAACAGAAAGTCTGAGACTCTGAACTTTCTGGGGCGCCATTAAGTATCCATGGAAAGAGAAGAGGGTTCCCTATCAGTAATATTTATTCCTGAGGCCCTTGCCCTTGCATTCTGGGAATCTTTGTAGTCCTAAGCATGCCATATTCCTTTATTTGAACTCAGCACTTAGCCTCTCGACATAGGCCACAATGGAGCCTATGTTGTTCTGCACACTCTTAGGAGACTGTGTGGGCCAGTCCCTAATTACTGCCATTAGTTAAGCTGTCAGAGGGAGCTCCCAGCCTCAATCATTTCATTATCAGATTTCAGCTCTCAATGGGCTGAACTCAGACATGAAAGTGTGACCCATAAAGAGCCTTCAGCATGCATAGGGGAAGGCTCTGCTCCTTCACGCAGCACCCTGTGGCTTGAGTGCCATGTCACAGCACCGCTCATCCAGTCCTGGCATTTCACCTTTCGCACTGCAGACAGGGAGATGGGGAGTAGAGAAAGGGAAGGAAAGAGCCAAACTGCATGACCCACCCGTGCTCTCAGACGCCCTTGACTGTTATTTGCATATAGATCAAAGATGCTTGGCTATCTATGGTTCTCAGACCTGAAGGCCAGAAAAGACTCTTATAATAATTTAGCTTGGCTTCCTGAATAATGCATAGAAGCTACAGATGTGCAGATGCCTATGGTTTTCTTTTATATAAGAATGTACTATAGAGATGCGTCCAAGTCACAAAATCTTAGAGCAACATCTGGATTTCAAAGACCTCCATCCCTCCCCCAAATGATGAAACTTTGGAAATAGTTTCTCTGCTCAGTGGTCCCTTTAAACTTCACACTGCACCCAGCGGAAAACAGATTTACAGCTGGTGAGGCTTAATGACAAAAGCAACGCGAGTTTATTTGAACTAGTTCCTCTCTAAGTAGATGTGTTTGTTTTCTCAGACCACAGATTATTAACTAATTCCTAAACTTAGTTTTTATGATAACTCTGTGAGCAACTTCCTTTTTTTCTTCCTTTACTTGGACAAAACAGTGTTGGACCTGGCACTCTAGGTAGGGACTAGCTCTAGAAACATGAATGTAGAAATCCAGCAAGGAGTTAGCATCCACCACTCTGCCAACATCCCTTGTTCTGATTTTCTAGAAGGAAAATTACTGAAAGGGAAAATGTTGTGTGGTAAGAGCTCAGGAGATTGGGTTTGCCTGCAGATGGTTCTGTCTATATGATTGAAGAGTAAGCCTTTGGGTTGGGATATTGAGGAAGGGTTTCAGGCTTCCAGCTCCCACTGAAAAGTCTTACTTTCCTTAGGCTCTTTTCAAATTACCTGGTCTAAACTCTGTACAACTCTGTTTTCCAGCTGTATGATGGGGATAAGATTAGTCTTTTCGTTTCTCTCTTGTCTATATAAGCAAAGTCTTTGGACAGTCTTTTTGTACGTGTAGAACACAACAGGGCCCTGGTCTCAAATGGATCCACTAGTTTCTACTGTTCTGTACATAATACCTAGTCCTGCAAGTGCCATACAAGGGGGATTTAGATTAGCAGAATGTAATGTAGTTATAAGAAAACTTCAAAAGGTTCAGTAGTTTGGTCAAGTAAGCACCCCATCATTCAGATGCCTCTCAGAGCCTTATCAGAGCTCCTCAAACCTGAGAGCAATAAATCCCTGGCAAACAGGCTTTCTTGTATGTTTTTTGACCAAACTTCCTGCTTCTTCATGGGTCTGAAATACCTTGAGATAAGCAATCTCATTTTTAGATTCTTGGCCATAATGTTGTAAAATAAGCAGTAAAAGGAGCTAACAGACACATTATTCCCCCTCCTTTCCTGTTCCCCCCTCCAAGAAGAATGTGATCTGGGTTGTTGGGTTCTTCCAATCGTTTTTCCCACCTCTGACTTATAGAAAGAATCTCTTCTGATCATTCACAGTTGTTGCCCAAAATATATAAATCTAAAATGACACAAACTGTGTTAGGGGGGCTAGAGGCATGGGGTCAATGGGTCTCTCCTGCATAGTCCCACACAGCTGTTAATCACCAAAATATCTCTGGCTCCCAGCAGCTGTCTAGTGTTTATCTTAGCCCAAATATCTATTGGCTGAGTCCAGAGAGAGCAAGCTGTTCAGCCAAACCAAATACAAAAATAAGATAGATAATTTGCACACAAGGGTGTGTGCACATAGTGTGTGTGTGTGTGTGTGTGTGTGTGTGTGTGTGCGTGTGTGTGTGTGAGGTTTTGTTTATATCTGTAGAAAGAGTCCATTGGTGAACACATTTTTGCAGACTGTGCGAGCGTGCCTTGGTGCACATGGGTGTGTTTGTCGGAGTGCACATGTACGTGTGTGTATGTGACTCTCTGTTTCCACCCGCCTGTTGTCAGATATGCATGTTTTTCAGTGTTTCAAGGCACACAAATGTGAGTCAGGGCAAGAATCCTTATTTCGTCTGATCCTTATTTTAGTTTAATCCATTTTGTCTCATAGGTCTACAAACCTTTTCAATACAAGGTAAATATAGAGATTCCTCCTTGTCCCAAAACCAGAGCCTCCCTTAAGCCTTAAAGGCCTCAGGATGCCACCAAAGAACAGTTCTCCAAGACCTCCATGACTGATCTGGGCAAAATGGGGAAGGGGGAGATTGACAGAGTAAAGCATCCCTGTCCTGTGTTGGGGAGAGAGAAATTTGAGCAGCTGATTCCAGTTCACCAGTCGTCTTAGAAGCTACTGAAGGAGTCTTGGGCATGTATGAGCCACACAACTACTTTCCTTGGCGGGGGACAGAAAATTAATGTTTGTGATTTTTTTGTTCAGGGAGGAAGAGAGGCAAATAACTTGGAAAAGTGGTGAACGGTTGGACATAGGCTGGGGCCTGCCTTCACAGGAAATTTTGGACTTGGATCAAAGGTAAGAAAACTTATAGGGAAACAGAACTGAAAACTTGTGGCATAGGTGATTATTAAACAAATGCCAATATCTCTTTCTTTTAAAAACTGCAGCATTCTCTTCTGTTCCCATTTTTCCCTCTTTCCTTTGTAGGGCAAATCATCCCAGGCCACCAAGCAATAGCTTGGTGATAGTAGGGGAAAGGACTTGGTAGGACTTCAGTTGCTGGAGCTGATCATAGGAGGAATGGGGGTAAACTCACATTGTAGCAACTGGCAGGGACCAAACTGATTTCAGACAAAATTCTAGCTCTTTAAAGGAAGAGCAAAAGAAATGTGGGTTCACTCAAATCCCTGACCTCAGCTCCACGGGTTTCAGCAGAAAGCAGTGAGATAGTTGTAGAACTAACTGTATGCACTGTCCTGTCAATGGCAAGTGCTCAGAAATCATGCCAAGCCTCCAAAAAATATGAGACTAAAACAAAAAATTACGTATTTTCCTTCTGGTGTTTGAGCCTTTAGGGGTCATGTTTTAATTTTTTTTGCTCACATCTATGAGAACTGAAGAACTCGGACCTTAACTTCTTAAGGAACAAGATTCCCATGTAACTAAATGTCTCCTGAACCTTTAAAAAAAACACCAAATATTGAAAGACTTGTGAGAGTTGGCAGTGCTGAGTGGAACACGCCGTTGGCAATTCTGGGTCTCAGGTGAATCCATGATCTTGTTCCTTGTTGTCCACTCCCCAGTGTCTTGTGCTCTGTTAAGGCTAACTCTGCATCACTTAGTTACACCCTAGGCTCAGAGGTACCAACATTTCTGTGGGATAACACCAATAGTACGTGGTTCTCAGGAGTTGGGATATTCCTCTGGATTTGCAACAACAGCTAAACTGGGGAAAATATAGTGCTCACTAGGGCTGTGCAAAACGGGCCCTATTCAATTCGGATTCAGCCCGAATCTATCTGTTGATTCGGATCACGGTCCCTGATTTGATCTGGATGAATCCAAATCTGAAGATTCGATGCTGATTCAGAGATGCTGAATTCACAGGCACAACTTTAAAAGTTTTCTTCTACATACCTTGAGGTACCAGCATGGCTCATGATCGCTGCAGTGTTGGGGTGAATGGAGTGTCCCACAGCAGCGTGGGGGGCTTCCCCATGTACTCGGCAGCAAACCCAGAAGTGGACCAGAACTACTTCTGGTCCACTTCCGGGTCCACCAGGGAGCACGCTGGGGGGCCCCCCGTGCCCCTCCCAGCTCGGTGATCAGCTGCAGGGGGACCTCAAGTGCCTCCCCCCAGACCCAAGAGGCACCAGTCACCGAGCCGGGGTGGCGGGGGGGCACGAGGAGGCCCCCGCTGCACGCTCCTCGACAGATCAGGAAGTGCTTCTGGTCCACTTCCAAGTTTGCTCCTGAATGTGCTGGGGAGCCCCCAACACTGCTGTGGGATGGTGCATCTGTCCCAGCATCACTGTTCAGAGCCCCTGCTACCTAGAGGTATGTAGAAAAAACATTTAAAGCCGTATCTACGCCCAAATCATCGAATCTGTCAGAATCTCTCCTAATCAATTCAGAGAGACTAAAGGGCCCTCTGATTCAATTAGGATTTGGAGATTCAGCCACTGAATCTCCGCTGAATCAAATCAGGGACCGAAGCTTCACACAGCCCTCACCCTTTGAGCTTTTTGGTATTAATTTTTGCTTCAAATGAAAAGCTACAAACAAGTATGACAAGGTACAAAAGCATTGGGAAGGTCTTCTCCCCTGCTTGGCCACAGACATGCCAGCCTAGCAGTATGCCGGAGCTATAAAGACATCATAAGAGAGGGAATAGAGGTCTGCTAGACCAGATACATGGTAGTAGGCCTGTGTGAAGCAGCTAGTATTCAGATTCAGCCAATTCGGGGGACAGTGATTCAGCTTGGTGATTCATATCGCTGTCCCAAATTGATTTGGCCAAATCTGATTAGGAGATTCAGCTGCTGCTGAATCTCTGAATCAGCCAGGCACATTCCCTGCCTGCTCTCCCAGCCCGGCAATGGCTGCCCCGCCTGCCCTAGCTCCCGGCACTTAAAAAAAAAAAAAAGAAAAAAAAGTTCCAGCCCTGCCACAGCTGCCCTGCCCAACCCAGCTCCGGCCCTTTAAGGAAAAAAGGGCAGAGGCCCCCATGCAGCATGGGGTAGTGGGGGGCAGTGGGGATCGCCCCCCCACCCGGTAGCACATTGTGGGCTTTTTGGCACTCCGGCCAAAAACCGTTGCCTACCCCTGACATACACTATGGAGATTCTAGGGGGAAGGGAAGCTCTTCAGAGGATGCCATGGATTGGAATAAATGTAGCTACTCTAGCTTACTTTGGAGGCACTGGCCTGAAATCAGAAAGACACAAAACCCCCACCACTGCCACTTGTGCAGCACAGAATAAGCAGCCCCTGCTGGAGGCGCAGTCCAAACCTGCCCATTGCGTGTCGAAGCCCACAAATAAAGGTCTGTTTCCTGGTATCCCGCCTCCCTTTCACCCCAGAGCTACAGCAAGCACTTTGTAAGGAGGGGCACAAGGGAAATACGGGCACCTCTCCCTCCAGCATTCTGCCTTAACGGCTACATGTGCCCAGCTTTTCTTTCTCATGGATTCTGGTATGTGTTGACTGGATTCTTCCTAGTCATGGGAGCAGACACAGCTGTGCTTCCCCCTCCTCCTGGAGCAGCACCCACTTCCTTCTGTCTTACCTCATCCCATAATTAGCATCCCACAGGGTACCCTGTGCTACATCAGCCTGCACATCTGTCCCATGTCTTGCACACACAGTAAAGATGGAGAGAAGACAAAGGAATGAAAGAAAAGGAAAGCAAGGAGGAGGCTTCAGTCAGTGCAGGGTACTTAGGTTCCTTCTTATTATTTTTGCCTATTGATTAAGGCAAGTCCCTAATAATCTTGTCATGTTACTTACACAGTATCTGAATATCTGAGTTGTGCAGTATTACAGTACCTCTGTGAGGTAAGGAAATGCTAGTGTAGACTCCATGTCTCAGTTTCCTCCTGTCTAAGTAGAGTCCTTGAAGTCGTGCAGTAAATCTGTGGCCCAGATTACTTGAACTCAGGCCTCATAAACCTGAAACTAGTCTCTTAACTACCAGACTATCCTTTCATTAGGCCACCCTTTTCCCAAGGAAATACACATTGGGTAACATTGGAAATAAAATATATTATGGAAGGACTTGACAAATTTGGAGAGCTGTTTATCCTTTGCCTCTTGCAGTACTTTTTATCCAAGGGCCTGAGATATATCTGAGCAAGCCATAAATATTAAGCCTGTGTGAAGCAGCTAGTATTCACTTCGGATTCGGCCAATTCAGGGGACAGTGATTGGATTTGGTGATTCGAATCACTGTCCTGAATCAATTTGGCTGAATCTGATTCGGAGATTCGGCTGCTGCCAAATCTCCGAATCAGCCAAAACCCATTTCCCGCCTGCTCTCCCAGCCCAGCAATGGCTGCCCCACCTGCCCCAGCTCCCGGCACTTGGGGGAAAAAAGCCCCGACTCAGTGGGTGCTACCAGGTGGGGGGTGATCCCCGCTGCCCCCCACTGCCCCAGTAAACATAGGACACCTCTTCTGGGATGGGAAGGAGCTGAGTTACATCACAAAGGGAAGAGAAGGGAAAAAAGAAAGAAAGGGCTTGGCAGAGGGTGAAAGAGACCCACAGGAAATCAAGAACTGAGGAGAATGAGAGAAGTAAGAGGGTGGGAGCCTGGTGGGGCTAGGCTTATAATTTTACAGGAGGAGCAGAGACCAAGGAGTCAAGGCCAAGGGTTTGGTGGGGCTCTGGGTGAGCCACGATGAGCTGCTTCAGTAGCAGAGGAGGGAGTTTGGGGATAGGGGCCTGTGTGTGCAGTTTGACAGCAGGGAACAGGTAGTGTTACTGGGATCCATGGGTCAGCATTTATCTCACAGATAAGGGGATTCAGAAATACAAATCTTCACCCACTTCTTGCAGGTAACGCATCCACCCATCCCAATACACAGCAGGTTCCTAGGACTCCTCCCAATCGGTGTTGAAGGGACGCCCACCCCCTTCCCACATCTCCCCAACCCTGCCAGCTTATTTCTGCCAGTCTTTCAGTGGCACACGGGCACTGGGGGAGCAGAGACGAGGGCAAGCTGGGTAGCATTGGCATTGAAACAGGCTTTGCAATATCCAGCAAGGAAACAAAACAGAGCACAAGAGTAAGTGGAACAATAATATTATCCCCCAATGATATGTTTAAATTGAAATCAGCTGCAGGCCCAGTTCTGCCTTGGGCGGCCCGCTGCAGACGGAGGAGCTGTGAGAGTGGGAGGGCCCGGCCCTCGTGCTGTGGAACAGCGGTAAGGTGATACCCTGAGAAGAAATTAAGTTCTTACCCTGCTGAGGGCTGCTGCTCTCCTTGGCTTCCCACACAATCCCACGCCGTTGTCATCAGCTTTTATAGCACCTCCAGAGCCCTCTCCTGACATGGCACACAGGGACAGACCTTAGCCTCCCCTGGGGCTTATGTTCTTTGCCAAAGGTCCGATTCTGCTCTCTCAGCACTCCTGCACCACTGTAACTCTGACTTTGCAACGGCTCAGATTTACAGTGGGGGCAGGAAGCAAGCCAGCCCGGAGAGTTAAATCCCTGTGTCCAACACTGACAGAATGGGTTGCCATGAACTTGCATTTGTTCAGAACCAGAGTTCACTGCAGTATAAGAGTCTGCAGGGAGGTCTGCGCTGCAGGCCGGCCAAGCGGGAGTTGTCTGGGCTTTGCAAAGCTTCTTATACGGTTTTTTTCAGAATAGAAAGCCAAGGGCTGGTCAGTCAGGTCCTCTCTCATCCAAAGCTGGGAGAGAGACAGCTGAACGAATGGCTCTGAGTTTGGTTCAGCTCTATTCTACCTCCACAATTCTTCTCTACACTGAGAGCTGAGGGGAGAAAGTTTCGGAGACCACCATAGACTGCTGCTATACCTGGCATGTTAACCACCACTCCTACCCAGTGTCCCAGGTAAATCAGTCAATGGGAGGCTGCCATGTCTTGACACAAATGCACAGAATAGCAACGAGACTAATTCTATCCCTGCTTGGCTAGATCTGCCTACAAATTTTGAGGACAAAGGAAGTGGTTATCTTCTCCCTCTTCCCCCAACAAGCCCTTTCTTGTGCTGTGCCTGGTATCTGTGTTCCAGTTGGCTTGAATAAAAGAGCTAGCTAGAGGTTAGAGCAGGAGACTGAGTATAAACTGTCTTTGGTTCTGTTCCTACCTCTGACCTTGATGCATTATATATATTGAGGTTTAACAAATATGCTGGTAAAGAAGCAATCTGAGGTGGGAGATGTCACTGCGGTGCAGAGTAGAAGGATATTATTAAGCCTGAAGAGTTAAGCCTGAAGGATATTATTAAGCCTGAAGAGATACTCTGTCCAGGCCCAAGAGTCTTAAAATCATTATCAACTTTGTAAATTTTGGTGCAACATTAACAGTGATGAAAGGTGTCAGCGTTGACAGCCCTGGAGAAGGAAGCCATCTACTGGTGAAGCATAGGATATAACAAGACACACTTCCACGTGCCTAAACCTTGACCTGAAAGAGCTGGCTCTGGAACAGGGAAGAATGAGAATCAGCCTACAAGGACCATGCACTCCTTGGCCCCTTGGCAAAACATGCCAACCAGGCAGCATTCCTAATCACCACATGCAGTTGAGGTTTTAATGATGTGGAAGCTCATCCATTGGGAACTGGAATGAGAACTCAACAGCTCAGTGTATATAAGATGAGAAGCAACTTTCAATGCAGCGCAAAACACAAAGTAGAAGAATTTTTGTGAGCATCCTCTTAAAGCAATTCTGTTTCATTTAGGGATGCTAGGTAGCCCATCTATTTCACTTTGCAAGAAATTATAGCAGAATAGGCCACTGGCAAACCCACAGGAACTTGCATTGTCATGGGATGCAACGTGCAGATGCTCTGAGCATGCTTTCACATGAACAATGGCACGGACTTTGTTGCAGGGGGAGTTGTTTTGAGTAAAACAGAGCCCTTTCTCAAAGAGAAACCATTCAGTTTTAGAACTGAGCTTGCAACGTTTCACAGGTTTACTGAACTGGGCCATTTTTATGCATTTGTGAGGGCACAAAGAAACCTGTTATGAGGACAATGTGTGGATCTAGCAGCAGGACCCTTGCAGGCAGACTTCTTCCTCATAGAGAAGCAGGACTTTTAGAGAGGCTTCACTGTCTGCACTGCAGCGGGAGATTGCTCCGGGATGTCATGGAGTAAATAAGCCCTGCCCATTCACTCCTGCTCCGCACACATCAGTCCCAGAATTGAGGAGATGAAGTACCTTGAAGGAGTTGTCAGCCACTGCTTTGGCACATGCCAGGAATCCAGATCTTGAGCCTGGTGCTGACATGGGTCCAGGACATCCTCACTTCCAAGTGTGATGCATCTGGAGCAGGAGAAGGAAAGCAAGGTTAATTATCTCAGTAACATGCCCAAGCACTTTGCTGCAGTCACATAGGCATGCTCTGGGACTCCTAGGTAGTCTGCAGGCAGAGGACCATGCTCATCACTATTGACCTGAGCTGCATTCAAAACAATAGTCTAGGTATGGGTGGGGGGAGAATCCCTTGTTGTTCAGTCCCTATCTCCTGAGTCCTGTAGTCCTCTCTCACTTTCTTTACAAAGTCATTTCTAATGACCTGTAATTTTTGCCTGTGTTTTCATGGTGATGTGTGAGGATCATCGTAGTGGTGAGACCGCAATGAACAGGCCAGGGAATGGAGCAAAGGGCTTTCAGTTATTTTATTTTATTTTCTCTTCATCTTCACTTTAATTGTTTTCGGCCCCAAAATGATTTTTAACAGCTGGCCCAGCTATCATCCTGATCATGTTGCTCTGTGCTTCAGTGCAGAGTGAGCCGGGGGGACTTGGCAACCAGGCAGCTGTCCTGGAGCCTGAGCCACAAATGAGCTCAGAGGGGGGAAAAAAGAAAAAGAGAGACTTGGATAGGGTAAACTTTATTTATTTTCTTAAAGTGAGAGGCTGACAGCACTGACCAGAGCCAGGCCTAGCATGAGTAGGTGCTCCGTGTGGTCCCGCCACCTCCCCAGCTTTACCAGTGCACGGACATTCTTCCCCGGGCATCACAGTCCTCGGCTCCCATGCCACTCTGCCAGAATGCCTTGGCCTTAACCTGCCATTTCCTTGTTACTGCAGCTCTATCACTGGATCTCACACCTGACCTGGAAACTCTTTCATGTTCCAGGAACAGCCCCCACACAGCTCTGTCAATGGGACTTTAGTGCTAACTTGGAGCAAGTCTTTGCTCTTCCGCTCATGCCTCCCACAGCTTTTTCCAGTAGACCTCCATCCTGATTGGCAGCACCCCTGCTATTCCAGGTCTGGGCTGCTCTAGGCCTGTGCAAAGTGGTTAGTATTCGCTTCGGATTCAGATTCAGACAATTTTGGGGGACAGTGATTCAATTCGGTGACTTGAATCACTGCCCCGATTTGATTCGGCTGGATCTGATTTGGAGATTCGGCTACAGCCGGATCTCTGAATTGGCCAGACCCATCCCCGCCCAGCCTGGCAGTGGCTGCCCTGCCTGCCCCAGCTCCTGGCACTTGTTACAAAAAAGCCCCGACTCACTGGGGATCGCAGGGGTCCCCCCACGGTCCCCTCCCCCAGCCCCCTCCTCTGCCCCTAGTACTTACCAGTTTGGAGTCAGCTGCAGCTCTCTCCTTCAGCCACCTGGGACTGCCCAAATCATCAAAGCTCTCCAAATCTTTTCTGAAGATTCAGAGAGCTTTGAATCGATTTGGACGTTTAAATTGGTCCCCTGATTCAGTTTGGATTCAGAGATTCGGCCACCGAATCAGGCCGAATCTCCTCCGAATCGAATCACCACCCAAAGCTTCGCACAATCCTACTGGGCTCCTCCACCCCAGTGCTAGTGATGCCCTTTGATCTTTGGGAGCAATATTTGCATGCTGCTTCAGCCCCGGACTCCCCCACAGCTCTACCAGATCACCTCCATCTGACCAGCAGCAAGCACCCTTGCTCTTCCAGTCCTCTTCTATGTGTGGTCAAGCATGTTGGTTAAGGTTTTCAAAAGCACCTAAGTGAATTAGGATATTATTTCCCTTGGAAAGTGAACAGACTTTTGGTTCTTAAATGAGTTGGATTATGTCTAAACTGTGACAGCCAGGTGTTCAGTATTGCTGCCTGGGAAATAAGGCCTGCCCACTCCTCTTACCCCTACCCCCCAACACCACATGGGTCATCCCTGGAAATGAGGAGGTATAGGTGCCGTGCTCAGAACCTGGGTTTTCAGTGTGGTCTAGAGTGGCAGATTGGGTGTCCTGAGCCTCTTAATCCCTGGTGTTAGTGGGGGGAAGCAGGAGAGTAAGGTGGATTTCCTGAGTCGTGTTACTGAGCACTATGCTGCCCTGGTGTGGACATGCCCTTGGATTTTCTTTGAGTGTTTCCTTTCTGCAAAGCCCTTCCTGTTAATCCTGTCACGAGTTGCTGACACCACATTCTCAGCTCACTTCAGTCCAGACTGGTCTGATACTTGCCAGTAGAAATACTCTGTAGCTGTTGTACAGTAGGTAGCACACATTAGCCTGCTTTTGGGGGCAGGGACTATATGTGTGTATAGGGTGTAGCACCATTTGGGCAATAACTCAGAATAAATAATAACTGGCTTAGTTGTGATTGAACCAGCTGCTAGCCCTGAGTCTCCCCATCCCACCAGACCCCAGGAAGAGACCACTAACCTCACTGCCCTTGTGACACTCAAAAATGCATGTGTCAGTTGAGCTAAGTGCCACCTCACTTCATGTGCAAAGCATTTGGCAAGGTACCCAGGGCTAATGCTTTAAAATAGGTCACTTTCTACATTACAAAGGGTTGGCTGAGCATGTCGTCCTTAATGTTTTTCTGGATGGTACTGGAAGTTTCATTTTAAATGTAATCACCTTGGGATTCCTCAGAGCTTCTGATGATGTGTTAGAGGATGATCCACAGCGTACAGTGCACAGCCATTAGAAAAGAAGGAAAATAAAACTCTGGAGAGTGTTGTGAGCTTTAACGCTCTTGGACATAAGGGACTGCTCTTATTTCCTAGAGTTAGGGTCCTGCAAAAGCATCTGCCACTGTCCTTGAATCCAAACTTCACCACCTTCTCTTGCTGTCCCAATCCTGGGCTTGTGCAGTTTGTCTAAGATAGCTGTCATGGCAATTATCACCTGCAATGAAATTCTCATGTGGTTCCTGCCAATGCCACCCCCAGTCCTGACCTGCAATGCCCCTTTTCCTCCACATAATTTTACCACCTCTTGTTATTTTATTCCCAGACCTCTGCAAGGGCCTGCTGGAAAACCTCCATTCTGACCTGTAGCACTTCCTGCAATTCCCATCCAAAACTGCCGCTCGGCTTTGTCAATACACCTCAGTCCTGACCTACAACTCTCCCAGTCCTGTCTCCCCACAGCTGTGCTAATGCACATCAGCCATGAACTACTGCCCCCCTGTTTATACCATTCCCAAGCGATGGTTACAAAACTGTGCCAAGACATGCTTGTTGTTCTGGATGGAGAACAGACTTCATCGCTTTGGGGGATCAAAAGAACCGGGGGTCAGGAGGGTGAAGAGCAAAAATGCCCTTGTCCAGAAAAGGAGAAATACAGAGTGGGGGGAAGTTTGCTGGTTAGTTTGGGCTTCTCTGAACTTGTTTTCTTCTGAGTTTTCACCTCTTTCGTCGTCTGGGACAGCATCTGGGAGCCAGAGAGAACTTGGGCAAACCTCAAAGTGGGTTAGCAACGAACTCCAGGATATGGCAGTTTCAGCCGTGTGGTTTGAACGAACGCTGCATCACTTTCCAAACAAACAACCTTTTATACCTTAATAGCTATCGCAGATGCCAGCTCCAGCTCACGTCTTTCCAGGCATCCGCCTGGGCAGACGCTGCACGCAAGCCAGGAGAAGTCCAGGCACCAGCAACAGTGGTGAGAAGTCAGCCAATACTGAGTGTGGAAACAATACCTTTCCCCTGGGGCTTTCCAAGTTGTGATCTCTTTCTAACCAGGAGAGTACATAGGGACAGGATTCCTGCTAGTCACTAGAGATCACACTTTGACCACATATGATCTATTTGGCTCTTGGAGGGATATAAATGAGGCATATAATGTAACATAGTCCAGAGGTCAGGCAGGCACTGGTTTTCTCTTCACACAAAAACAAGGTAAATGTGTAATGAAACTGAAAAGCAGCACATTTGAAATGGAGAAAAGGAAATACTTTTTTTTTTTTTAATGTGCTGCATAATTACCTGTGGAACTTACTGCTACAAGATATTAATTAGGCAGGCATGTTGGCAGGTTTCCAAAAAGGATTACTGGATGTCTTTCTGCAGCACCTCGTATAATAGGTCCTGGGCTCTGACTGAGGGTCCTGGGTATGGCTGCATGACAAACAAAACTAGGAGAGAGATTCCCAGCCAGTTTACCCATTAAAATATTACATAGAAAATGATTTATCTTAATTTTAGGCCTCTGCAATCAGACTCAGTTGCTGCTCCTATCTCTGCTACTGACCTGCTGTGTGATCAGAGGCAAGTCACTTTGCTTCCCTGAGCCTCAGTTTCCCTATCTTTAGCATGGCAACAGCAACACAGCTTTGCCCAGTGCTTTGAGATCTGTGGAGAAAATGCTAAATATCATTTATTTTTATTCCTGTTAATCCTCTGGTCATTGAAAGGGACAGGATTCTGAACAAAAATATTAAATTATATGATTTGGGATGGGCTCCTTTGTATTCTGATTTATATCGTTTATGTGTTCATCTAATATTCCTCTTAAATATCTCCTGGATCTTCCTGGCAGCTGCTAGTGAGTTTTCGTGTAATTAGCTAACGTTTGTGAATTGTTTAAAAGATGAACAGTACCATCTAAATGCTAAGTATTATTATTTCATGAACATTATTTAACATCTCTACAGAACTGAACTAATGTCAGGCATCTTCAATTAATAATCCATTTGGTGTCTGGATCTTCTCTTTCCAAGGCAGATTTTTGGCAAAGGAGATGACAGAGTGATATAATAATATAGCATGCCTTATATTTATACAGGACCTGTCATCTGAGTCTCTCAAAGCATTTTTCAGGCACTGTTCAATTCTCACCACTCTGCTGGGAAACCATCAATATTGCCCTTGAGCAGAGGGGGAAACTGAGGCACAGAATTGAGTGATCTGTCCAAGGTCACACAGCAAATGACTGGCCAAGCTAGGATTAGGACCTGATTCTCTGGAGTCCTATTCTCCTGCTCCCACCGTAATATATTACACTCTCTTTGTGAGGCCTTCACCGTCAATTTAATTGGAGCCTCAAATCACTTACAGAAGGAGCCTGCTGGCACCACTCCCTTTTGCATGAGTTTCTGTTGTTATTATTACAACATAACGATAGACTGATGTCCTGCAGTGCTAGGCGCTGTATGTAACAGGCACTGGGCATGCCTGTTACTTTAAGAAGGGAGATGACTCTGGAAGGAGCTGAGTCAGCAGGCAGGGGAGCACCTGAGCAGGAAGAGGCGGGGCTTACCCAGAGATAAGCCCAGGGCCAGAGTTGCAGGAGGCAGTCCTGGCCTGGCTGCTGACCTGGAAGGAGCTCCAGAGCAAGCAGCAGGCAGAGGGAGACCGAGCACTCCCGAGGATAAGAGAAGGCATGCCTTAGAGCTGAGGTAGGGGCTGGTGATTTAGGGGTTGAGACAAGGGGTGGTGGTGGTGGTTTCAACAGGTCTGGGAGCAGGGCCAGAGCTTGGGAATAGAGTGCAGACTGGACCAGAGGAGGTCCAGTGCCTGGGGGCGGGGACCAGGAGGGTCTGTTGTTCACGAGGGACTACGTACCTGGGAGTAGCCAGAATGGACGAAGTACCTGGGTGTGGGCACGGGGCGGGAAGGTTGGCACAGGGACTGCAAGTCCCAGCAGTGGCAGAGACTGCCTCCCAGTATAGGCCTAGGAGAGAAGCTAATTGATAATATCTATAATAAGCCCTTAAGGCTCTGAGCAGTGACACCTGAACGGCAGCATGGGATCAGGATCCCTGGGGCAGCTTCCCTTTCCAAGGATCTATTAAAAACAAGGCATGGCTGGTGAGGTGAAGGGGAGCAAGCCTGAGAAGCAGGGGCCGAGCAGCTGCCAGGGGCCATCACGGCCACCCCTGGGACCAACACTTGCTACATGGTACTCACAGCAGAGTAGAAGTGACTTACCCCAGGCCATGGGCAGACCAAGGAAGAGAACACAAGTCTCCTGACTCCCAGGGGCCTGTTTGCTGAACCATGTTACAACACTAGACCCAGTTCATCATTTTCTGATACTGTGAGGCTGCTTAAGTAATGAGCAACAAATTGTTCCATTTCCAGATCATTCAATTCAAATCCTACTGTGGTGATTGCTTGTAGTTGTCATCCTACAGTCGCATATAGGAAACAAGTCAAGGTTGTCACTCTTGCCAGGGCCCATGTGCCCGAACACATCATCTCATTTTGGCACTGGAGCAGTCTGTGCAAATGAATCATAGACCCCAAAAGGGTTCATCAGTTTAGGTTTTGAGGCACACAGGCAGGGAAAGGAGGAAGCTTCCCCTGCTATTGCCTTTGCTGTGACCACCCTGTGTATGAATTGATGATTTCTGTCAATCTAGCCCCTTTCACCAGAATTAAATGCACTTAAAAATTAAAGGCAAGATGTAAGAGGATATAGTTATGTAAGTTGCTTTAGCAGCCAGTCCATCATGTCTCAGCCACTGAGGCTGCAGGATCTGTTCTAGCCTGCTTGGAAAATAGTCCCCCCAACCTACCCAAGAGAATAAGTATAGCATAAAAAAAAATTAACAACTGGCTCTGCTATTCCAACAGATAAAGAACAACTTTTTTTATAAAGGACCTTTGTGTTTTCTTCCTGCCAAAATCATTTAAACCACAGTCATTAGCGACTTATCTTTTGTAAAACACTAGCAAAATCTGACGTCTCAGTGAGAGGCTCCATCAGTCACTGCGCTCTGGTGGAGAACAGCTGTCTAGAGCCACAGCTGTTGCGCCATGCACGTGAGAATTCCTCCCCTTGCTCTTTAGACATACCCTGGGGCACAGAGTTTATGCCTTGATTTAGAGCCGCGCATTCAAATTGTGCTAAACTCAAAGGTGACTGACAGACTAGACGGTGTTAAACCTAAAGGGGTCACAGGAAGGATCTGTCTTCTCCAGTCTTACCGCCTGCTCTTGGCCTAGGATTTTGTTTCAGTTGATGTGGTGCGAGGTCCTCAAAAGCTGTTCTATGAAGGTCTAGCCCAAATGACAGAAGTCTTGTTTAATCACCAGAGATCCTAGTTTTCTCTGATAAAAAAAATCCAAAATTCTCTGATTAAAACCCCTCAAATCCATGTTTTTCCATTATTTAAATTAAACGTCACTATATATATATATATATAGGTATCAGTTGAACACAATGTTTTATTGATATATTTACAATTTTAAAGCAATTTGAAACTCTACCAGTGCCACAATCATTATAATAAATTTCTAAATACCTATATATTACGGTGTTTGATTTTGATTTTTTTATCATGGAAAATCAGAGCTCCCCCTGCCCTCTTTGCTCATGAGGACATGGGTCCAGCTGCAGCTGTGCCCCTCACTGCTTGTGGCATTGAGCAGCCCTGATACGCTGGTGCCCTGCCCATGGTGGTGCCCCTCACTCCTGACCCTCAGCTCCCTCAGCCTTGCCAGTGCCCCTCACTCCTGACCCTCAGCCCACCCCAGCCTTGCCGGCACCCCTCACTCCTGACCCACAGCCCCCTGGCCCCAGTGCCCCTCACTTCTAACCAGCTGCTCCCAGGCCCCAGCTCCCCAATTTGTGGGGCGGGGGGTGGGTGTGTGGGGAAAGGGGAGTATGGGCATAGGTGCCACCATAGTCAACGCACTGGGGAGACATGGGGGGCACATGCCCCCCCGATTTATGCACCCACAGAAGGGCACAGAGCTGCAGCCTGGCCAGACTGGCATGGGGCAGGAGTCACCTCCGCAGGTCAGCAGGTGGGAGCCAGCACAGGAGGGAATCTTCAAAGGATCACCCAGGATCTTCAAAGTTACAAACTACCATCCTCCCAGGCTACAGCTTCACAAGAACAGATGTTAGCTCTCTCAGGACTTGGGTTGTATACATCTTAAGTAGTCATAAAACCTGTATTAGCCAAACATTTGAGCACCTACTAATGTTTATTCTCACAATACCAGTGTGAGGTAGGGAATTTCTAGTATCCTGCTTGACTGATGAAGAAATCCAGAGACTAAGGCTTAATCTATTTTACTGCACTTCTGCTTAATCTATATTATACTGTTGCTGCTTTGACTATTGCAGCAATGCTATAGCAGATGGACCCAGGAGATTATCTATCTCCAGAGATATACCAGTTCTCCTGAATGGCAGCTCTTCTGCTGGCAGAGCTGAGCCCACACAATAGGGTTTACCAGCATAGCTACCATGGCTACAAGCTGTGATCTTTTCATCTTTTCCTAGCAATGCAGTTATGTCGGCAGAACTTTATAATATAGCTGATGCTTACATGTCTTGCCCCAGGTCACATAGCAAGTCTGTGGCAGAGCAGAAGGCTTTTAAATCCAGGAACTGGATCTTAAACCATGCAACACTTGATGTAAACCCCAAGGGAGTTATAGTTTCAACTTTGCCATTGAGATAAAATAATATTTGTATCTTGTCTCCACCAGGGTTTTATTTGGGGGCAAGAAGGAATTTTACCCCATGGTCAGATTGGTATAGGTCTTTTTGCCTTCTTCCATAGTGGGGGGTGTGGTCCTCTACCTGGGGTCTCTTGAGCCCTCTACCTGGGATATCTTGGGATATCTTAACAATCTTTTACAGAAGCTGAAGGTTGGATGCCACGGTCCCCTTGCTTTGCCCCTGGCAGGTCTTGTCTTGTCTCAGGGTTGATGATAGCTGTTCTAAGAGGTTAGATGCTGGATTTGTATGGGATGGTTTGGATAGGGATGATCCTGCCTCAGGCAGGGGGTTGGACTAGGTGATTATGGAGATCCCTTTCAACCATACTTCTCTATGATTTCTATGATCAGGATAAGCTTCAGGAGCTAGCCATCTCACTGTAAAAAACACACCCCTCTTAGCAATGAAAAAATAGCATGGGGCTATCCATCCAAACAACTTTCACCAACCTTTGGCAGGGCGGGGTTTAAAGAAGCCATACTTAAGATGATTAAGACAAAACTATAGCAGGCTGAGAACCAGTTTGCTCTCTGAAGATTTCCTGCTTTGCACAGCACAGATGCTGGGATTCAGGCCAGTTTTAAACATGAAGTCACTTTTCAAGATGGCTGCCCTTCCCAGCAGAAGGCTCTGAACATTCTCATTATAATTAAAAACTTGATTTTCAAATAAATTTCACACTCTTGGCCCCAACTTGGTTCCTTCTTGCTGTTCTCACCACCAACAAAAAATGGCAGTCATTGCAGAATTCTTCTATTTTTCTTTTTTATGACATGAGTTTTATTGCTTAGCCTTTGCCTCATTGACAGACTGTAAAAATTGGCTTTATTGAAAGCAGATACTGCATGTCATTGACTTGATTGATGCCACGGGCTGGAATGCATCCTCAATCTCCCAGTTTATTTATTTTTCCTGTGCTTTTCCATACTGTGTTATGGTCTGTATGTGTTAGGAAGCTTTTCCAAGGGTTATGTCTAACCTGCACCAACAAAATTTACAAGATGGGTATAATTCACTGTGACAGGGCCTCACCCAAGCCACTGACTCACCATGCTACAGGTGGTCAGCATGGGTTTAAGACCCAGAGAGTGCCTGCTGGAGGGCCTGCATGCATACATGGCCAGACCCAAGTGGCCAGGCTGTAATCTGGTCAGCCAGCACTGCGCTGTGCTGCACCAGCTAGAAGGGAAGCACCAGTTGGCCTGCAGCCTGAAGGACATGAGCTAAGGAAGAGATGGGGGACGTGCTGGAACTCCAGGAGTGGAGACGCACATCTTTCCTGCTGCCGGAGCTCCCAGAAAGGAGCCTGGAGCTCTCCCTTTTTCCAGAGCCAAGGATCACCCTGCACCAGACATCATGGGGACTTGATCCTCACCTGAGACCCCATGTCAAACAACCAAGTTCAGACAGGGAAGGGAGAGGGCATTTCAGAGGAGCTGGACAGGAAAATGGACAGAGGATCCACAGCAAGGCAGCTCTCCAATGAGGCAGGACCAGCAGGAAAGCCTGCGGGTCAAAAGTGCCCCAGCAGGCAGCTGGCCAGACAGTAAGCCCTGCTCAGACTTGGCATGGGCTGACTTAAGGTCGCAATATGCCCCGCTGGGAACGAGTCTGCATGATAGGGAAAATCTTCAAGAAGGCATAGGAAGCCCAATCAGGGGCGTCTGAAGTAGTGCCTAAGGCACTGCACTAAACCTACACCCCAGGAAAGGGGTAGTTCAGCACACCAAGGCATTGTTGCCCTGCCCGGCTGACAGGCGTGGACTATTTTTGTTACCTTACCTGTTTCGTTATAATTCATGAAACAGAGGCACTCAGGCATGGTGTGCACAGATCCAGGTCTCGTTGCATTCCTAAAGAAGAAGAAGAGATCACATAGCCACCCAGCTTATCACCAGGGTCCGGCAATAACACCTGAGTGGAAAGAAGTGGGGTGTAGGAGAGGAGGGGCCCATGGAAGCTATGCCAACATGATTGCACCAAGGCCACCAGAGAACCACTGATACCAGTTACTGAAAAGTGAAGGTTCATTTGGAAGAAACAGCGAAGTCATGGTGAGTGAAAAAGGCAAAGCACATTGTGACCAGGTATGTGGGGCACATGGCCCATCAGCAACTGGACCTGTCACATCCACCCCTGTAGTACCTGTCCTATGAACAGATTCAGTTTTACTTATTAGAGCTCTTGAAGGACCCAATCACTCAAAAGATTTACACACATGCTGAACTCTAGGCATTGAGTTTTACAAATTCATTCAAACCCCCCTTAAAATTGTATAACTTTTACAGGATCATTGCAATCAAAACAGGAGCACGAATGCACATGTGAGCATCAGTAACCAAAAGTTGTCACCTTCTGATTTGTCCTAGGTGTCCAAGATGATGTACTCAAGCTGTTCCCCATGGCAGGGGCATTCCCCTCACAAAATCTGGTAGATTTGGTAGTAACTAGACACTTCATCAGGGTTGTATTCACTTCACCAGGGTTGTACTGTACAGGTAGAACTCGGTGCTAGAATCTCACATAGCCTCCATTTCCATTCCATAAAGGGCTTAAAAAGTTTACACAGAGACATTCTAGCTCAACTCCCCTTGCCAACTTTTCTATTTCACAATAAGGACATTCAGTGTTTAAAAAAAGATGCAAGGTCTCCT
This sequence comes from Alligator sinensis, assembly GCF_000455745.1. Taxonomy (NCBI): domain Eukaryota; kingdom Metazoa; phylum Chordata; order Crocodylia; family Alligatoridae; genus Alligator; species Alligator sinensis. Next base: position 340,401 of record NW_005842615.1, on the reverse strand, counting down.
TATCAGAGAGGAAGGATAAGCCAGTGCTCAGAGTACTAGCCTCACCTGGAATACTGTGTCAAGTTTTAGGCCCCACACTTCAAGCAAGATGTGGACAAATTGGGAAAAGTCCAGTTCAGGAAAAATGACTAGGGGCCTGGGAAGAATGACTTATGAGAAAAGGCTGAAAGAACTTGGGTTATTTTGTCCGGACAATAGGAGACTGAGGGGGAATTTGGTAATAGTCTTCAAATACCTGATGAGTGATTACAAAGAGAAAGGACTCTTCTCTGTGCCCATAGGGGACAGGACTAGGTGCAATATCCTCAAGCTGCAATAGAAGTAGTTTAGATTACAGACTAGGAGAAACTTTCTGACTATGAGGGTGGTCAAGCACTGGAACAGGCTACTTAGAAAAATTGTAGATTTTCCATCCTGGGAAACTGTCAAGATCAGGTTAGACAGACACTTGGCTGGTATGGTTTAGCCAGGAATGAGCTTGCCTTGAATAGGGAGCTGGACTAGATGGCCCATGAGGTCATTTCCAGCCCTATTTTTCTGTGATCCTGAAACTGTAGGGACTGGGCTTTGGGTGTGCTCCTTAGTGTCCCTGTTTCTCAGTATCCCTATTAAAATAGCTTTACAGTACATTAAAGTGGGGCTTGTGAAGATATATGCATTAAGAATACTGTGGTCATTTAAGTGTGGTAGAAATCTGTGCATGATAAAGTAACTCGGGCTGGCTTAGGGTCTCTATAGGCAGCTGCTCTGGCAGACCAACCATTCTTGTAGGGCATGGGAATCTGGGTTTTATTCCTGCCGTCACCACAGTTCTGAGTGGCTGCAGTGTGCTACATAAATACAACCCTGATATCCTAAGATCCCTGTGGACTTCTTACAATATATATCATTTGTCTAGAGAACAGAAAAGGGGAGGGAGGGGACACATGATAATAGTCTTCAAATAAGTAAAAGGTTACTGCAAAGAGATAGGGTATAAACTGTTTTCCATGTCTGCTGGGGGTAGGGCAAGCAGTAATGGGCTTAAGTAGCAGCAAGGGAGAATCAGGTTAGCCATTAGGAAAATCTCTGTAGCTGCAAGGATAGTTAAGTAGTGGAAGAGATCACCGACGGAGGTTTCAGAATCTGCATCATCGAAGGTTTTTAAGAACAGGTCAGACAAACATCTGTCAGGAATGGTTTCATTATAGTTGATCCTGCCTTACGGTACAGGGGTGGGCCAGATGACTTTTCAAGCTCTTCTCTAGACCTCTTTTCTGTGATTTCAATGAGTAAGCTCATGAGCTGAGCAGGTTGAAAAGAAAGGATTTGACGTGTGTGTGATAATGACAATATCCACACTTACAACAAATAAGAAAAAATATATGCTAGGGATAGATGCGCACCCTCCTCTGATTGCCAGTAAGAAGGACAGTCTGATGGTTACAGACGTATTTCAAGACACGAATGACCTGGCTCAGTTCCCAGGTCTGCAGCAAACTTCCTGTCTTATCATAAGCAAATTACATGCCCTCTTGGTGCCTCTGTCCCATGTCTGTAAATTAGGGACATCAGCATTTTCCTTCTTCATCAGTTGCGAGATGCTGAGATGCTCTGGTAATGGTGAAGGAGCACACACTGGGCTCTAGACAGCTATGAACCTTTCTGGGAAGGTTATTCCATTGCATAAATGCTGAAGCCTGTGGTCCCGGCCACTGACAGAAGCATAGCAGTAGTCAATCCAATTTGGTGCGGCAATTCTCATTTGCTAAGAGGACCACGGATGCAGCTGCAGGTGATGAGGCTTAGCTCTGCTAGTCTCCAATTCCAACTTGAATATGCCATCGATTAGTTCATGAAATGGATGAGTCCATACTAGAGAAAGGTAGCTAGCCATGTTAGTCTGGAGTCAGGCAAGGCAGTGCTTTGCACTTTTATAGGCTAAATCAAAGATGTATAGCACAGGCTTTCGTAAGCAGAGAGCTTACTTCATCAGATGCTGCTGAGTCCATAATAATCAGGAATGCTTTGGAGACCTCAAAAGTGTTTGCTTTGTCACTCGCCCAATTCCTCATTGGTGACAACCCCAGCAAACAGAAGGAGGCTTATGTTCATGCAGAAGGGTGTTTACTTAGGTGCGTGGAGCAGCAATGATTGGTCTGAAAAAGGCTCAGCGCCGAGGTGACATGAGAAGAACACCCTTGGAACTCACGTTGCTATGGTAAACTCAAGATGACATCAGCCAACATTTCTCAGCTATTACAGGCTAGGGAAGGGTTTTGTGGGGCTGAGTTTTTAATGTGTGAACTGAGCAGACATCAACCATCATTCAATAGCCAAACTTTAAAAAAAAAATACCTTGCTTGCTTTATGTTTTCAAGGGATGTCATATGTTTAAAGAGCTATTTATGTGAGAACAGCACCTTCCCTGGTGGGTTTTCTGGTCTTGCGAGGATCTCTTTCCTCGGAAAATTGATCATTCCTCCTAGGGAGATCACTTGCCAAGATGGATTTTTTTTTAAAATCACGCTTTGTGTTATTGTTGATGCAGCCATCCCAAAGCTTAACAACGTCAGAACAAGTCAGGAACTGGATGAGACGTTTCAATGAAGGTCTTAGTGGATTGGTGGGATTCATTGGGTGCTTCTGCCACTGAAAGTGTGAACATGGGGAAGCTAGTAGACAGTGGCGGTGCTGCTATTTAGGGTCAGTCCTGAAGGTTGCCTTGAGCTAGCCCAAGCCATATAAACTGTGCTTCCCTGTTTATCTCTTATCTTGGTGCAGCTGTGTACCAATATTGAAACAGGGGCAAGTACAGGGCAAACTGACCCCTAGGACGATTCTAGTAGAGACTTTCTAAGGATTCGTCTGGCTACTAGTTGTCTCTCCTTTTGTATTTGTCTCTGATTATAGAAGTGATAGGGACAGGAAGGAGGATACAAAAGGGCTGTAAGTCAGGTGCTGCCCGACTTCCTGTGCTAGATCCTGCAGCACTTGGGTGAGTATAGGACATGGAGTTAGGAGGATGCACAAGGGGGGTGTTTGGCCTCAGGCTCTAACAGTCTGGAGAGCTTTCTAGGGGCTGGGATGGTGAGATCCGAGGGATTTTTAATACTGGTGGTCTGTGGGTTTGGGCTAGAAGACAGTCCTGGGGGCAGAACAAAATAGTATAGACAAAAAAATGAAGTATCTTGTAGAGGTACCCAAGCCAGCTCTAACAAACTAGGTCACGTACCAGAGGCAAGATAGCCACTGTAGTGTGGAGCTGTGCATGAGCTGATTTTCCCCTGCGTTTGAGGGCTATACTGGTATTACCTGGAGTCTGAATGAAGAAGGAAGAGAGAGAATGGCTATCTTTATCCATTAAATAAGATTGATGTACAAATACAGTAGGTTACCCCTCTCCTTCCTTCCATACTTTAGTGAGCAATGAAATAGTTAACAGTGACACTGAAATTACCATCACCAGAAGTTGTGTTAACAACTTACTGATCTCTGTGGGGCAACTTGCAGTTGTCAGAGCTGTTGTTTCAGATACCCTGTGCCAGCAGTAGGCTGTTCAGGCATTAGATTGTTTTCTTCCAACTGTAAGGGCTAGCACAGGCCTACCCTATATGCTCGTGCTCCACACAATCCATCATCCCATCCTCGTGTCCCACCCCAACAACAAGCGGTGGGACACACTAGGCGAGGGTGGGGGTGAGGGTCCCTGGTGGACAAGTCTGTATTCCACCTTGATCCCACGAGCCACCAGGGACCTCAGTTGATGGCTCCTTCACAGAGCCATTGACATGAGCATGTAGCATGCTCCCCAAAATTGCATGCTCCCCCAAATCAGCCGAATCCAAATCTGAAGCAAATGCATGTAGCATGCAGATTCGGATTCGGCCGATTTGGGGGACAGTGATTCGATTTGGTGATTTGAATGACTGTCCCGAATCGATTTGGCCAAATGTGATTCAGAGATTTGGCCACCGCCAAATTGGCCAGATCTCCAAATCGGCCCCATCCCCCACCCGCTCTCCCATCTCCGACAATGGCTGTCCCGCCCAGCCCAGGTCCTGGCTCTTTGAAAAAAAAGCCCTGACTGAACGGGTGCTGCCAGGCAGGGGGGCAATCCCCATTGCCCCACGCTGCATGGAGGCTCAGCAGCCGATGAGTGGGGGCTTTTTTTTTTTTTTTTTTTTAAAGAGCCAGGACCTGGGGCAGGTGGGGCAGCCATGGAGGGAGGGGGAGTGCAGGGCAGTGAGGGGCAACAGGGTTGCCCCCCCGCTGGGCAGCAGCTGGTGAGCGGGGGCTTGTTTTTAAAGCACCGGGAGCTGGGGCGGGCAGGGCAGCTATGCGGGGGCTGGTGGAGTGAGCAGGGGGAGGGGAATGGGGCTAGCAGGGGTCCCCCCATGGTCTCCTCCCCACTCTTTCAGCCCCCCTCCCCCACCCCCTACTTACCAACTCCGAGTCCGGCTCCAGCTCCCTGCTGCAGCCACTGAGGACTGCCCAAATCACCAAAGCTCTCCAAATCTTTTCCGAATCACTTCAGAGAGCTTTGAATGAATTCAGACTTTTTTATTGGTCTCCTGATTTAATTTGGATTCAGAGATTCGGCCACCGAATCTGGCCAAATCTCCGAATCGAATCAGCACCCAAAGCTTCATACAGCCCTAATACAGAGATGCCAGTGGTGGGCTGTTTGGAGGTGGACCAGCTTGCTATCCCCCAGCCTGCAAAGTTGGTGTTGGGGGGGCAGCGTAGCAGGAGGCTGAGTGCTCCTGCTACTTTAAGAGCAGGCAGGCTGCAAAGGAAGCAGGTGGCAGGTGTGGCAGGAGACAATCAGGAGCCACCTGGCCCAAAGGAGGGCACGGCTTGCAGTGTATAAGCCCAGGCCTGATCTGAGCAGGTAGTCTGGCCCTGGAGGCTGCTGAGAGAACAGCTCCTAAGCAGGATGGCTGCAGTTCCTGAATAACACCGAGGAGATTACAGACTGTGGTAACATCTGGAGGTTCGTGGGGGCACTAAGTGGGAGAAGGAGGAGGAGGTCCCAGGAGGCTCAGGAGCAGGGTGAGAGCCTGGGTGAAGGGGGAGATGGGACCAGAGAAGGTCTGTTGCTGGTGGGGGGCAGGAGGCTCTGGTGCCCAGGAGGGACTAGGTACATGGGAGGAAAGTGAGAAGGGACCAGAACAAGTCCAGAGCCTGGGGCAGGGACCAGAAGGGCCTAGTGCCCAGGGGGGAATAGGTACCTGGGAGCAGCGTGGAGATGGGAGTCAGGGTGGGCTCAAGGACATAACCAGAACACACACAGTCCCAGGAGTGGATGAGAGCTTGCCGGGAATCCCTGGGGCAGCCTCCCTTTTCTTAAATGTATAAGTACATCAAGGTGTGGCTAGTGCAGAGAAGGGGAAGATGAGGGCAAAGCAAGGACTGAGTAGCCACCAGGAGGTGTCACAGCCACCCCTAGGACTGGCTTTTGTTACAGGCAGAGAGTGCCACGGGGCCCTGCCGAGGAAGCTGCCCCACAACTAGCTGCGGAGGGCTGGGGGATACTGGTGGGTGGGGACAGATCCTCGTGTAGGACCTAGTTATAGAGGTGAGGGTAGTGGGCAGCAGGGCATCCTTTACCTCCTGGAGTAATTGTCAGGGAGCACACAGCATGGGCAGCTCCATTCACCAGGCGGAGGGATCCACACACTCCTGCCTAGCATCTGCTACAGTCTTGGATAAGAGAGCAGGGGAGAGATTAGCTGAGGCTCTCCCGCCTGGAGCAGGAGTCAGACTAGATGACCTGTTGAGGTCCTTTCTAGCACTACTTCTCTACGATTGTGTCACAGAATGGGTTTATCTTTTTCTTAAAAAGTATCGGAAGCTGCATTTTTAGGAACGGACATTAATATAATGTAATGTTGCAAAGTCAAGCTCACAAATAACAGGAAGTACCAGATTTACAGTTGCTCAGGCAGCCTTAATTCTGTCCCTTGTATTATGATGCAGTCTTTTATTACATGATCGCATAACAATTTTTTCCCACAGGGCCTTTGCCACATGCAATTCACTTTTAATAAAGGAGCAAAAATAAGATTTCCGGGGCAGCCTCAAAGCTGGCATTTCTTTGCCACTTAAATAGTTTTACGCCTCAGAAGCTTTCTGGGGTTTTTTTGGTTTTGTTTTTAACACAGTGCATATATAAGAGTCTGAGAGGCTCAGGTAGTTGGTAATAGAAAATGGTGTCTTTTATCTTGCCAACCTGGACACTTGACCAGAAGGAAGGGGGTGTGATAGTATCTCCAGTCATTGAGAGGGCCAAGCAGTCGGTCAGTCCCCATACATCTCTGCACTTCAGTTACTATATATGACTTTGAATCATTCCAGTGATGCCCAAGCAAAAGGTTTTGCATGAGGAATTTGGTGATCAGATGCAGTCAGTCCCATGCCAATCTGGAAATGTCAGAAAACATTGGTAGTGGATTAGCATTAGGTAAGAATCTTGTTTCTGTATCCACAACAGTGTTGGGCCAAGGCTGCAGCGTGTCACCACCCTAGCAAATTACAAATGAAGGGCTTGGAATCTATGGAACCTTATTTTTAATAAAGGAAAAATCTTTGCGCTTTTATTCTGCATCTGTCAGCGATCTTGCTCGGCCGAGCCCTGGAGGAGTTCATCTGGCCCTTATGTTAAGGAAAACCAACAAATTAGTACAGATGTTTTTCTGAGAGCTGCGGGGATCAGGGATCAGTGATTTAATACTGCCTGATATTTGATAGGGGACGCCCAGGGAATATGTACTAGAAACCAGGAAGTAATATTACATGAAATCAAAATATAAATATGTTCCTAAAGCTTTAGGTAATTTTTTTTTGCAATTTCCGCTTGTATAATCTTAAATTAGGTCTCTCCCTGCCCCACTCCCATTTTTTTTTCATACACTTGTTCCTCTAGATAGCTATTCCAAAGTCTATCGGAATCAAATTATGGTTTTTTATCAGTTTTAATGGGCTTTATACCTAGCAATATGTTGACTGAGAGAAGATGCTGCAGGCAGCCTTCTGGGCTACTTAGAAAGGCAGCGTGAGGATGGGTAAAGACTATCTCTAAAGAGTTTAGGGTTCTCCTTTGTTTCTGGGAAACATTCAGATACTGTAGTTCATGTCAAAAGTTTTCCTGCTTATAACGCTTGTGGTCTGGGGAACCTCATGAGAATCTGAGTTTTGCCAGCCTTTGTGTAACCAACGTCCCAAATGAGGAGAAATGCCAAGACAGGCTGAATAAACCCAAAGCCAAAACCAAGCCTCAGGTTACACAGATTTACAGAATCTCAGGAGTTTACGGTTAGGTTCACTAGCAAAAAGTACACCAAGGTTTTCAAGCCTTTTGGTCAGATAACGACACCAGAGCCAATGAATGGCCATGGCTTTGGTTAGGCAACCTGGGGCAGTGTCAGCTGAGTTTCATTGTGAAACCTTAATTCTAAGTTCCCCTGTCCATGCACTGCACTGAAGTATGCGTTTTCCTTGTCGCAACACTAGGATGAGAATGACATTTTAACCAAAGAAAAGGAAACAAAAGTTTTGCTTTTCCTGTCCTCTCTATCAGGCTCTGCTGCAGCCTACTCAGGCATAATCAATCAGTGCAAGCTGCATGAGAACAGGCTCTTTCTTCCATAAGGGTCCCAGAACTACTTGCTTCTGGATGGGCTGGAAAAATTCAAGCCCAGATTCTTTTATGGTATTTAAGCACTCTTACTCCCACCCAGGCCAGAGGCAAGGGGGGAAAAAAGAGGAAGAGAGAAATATGTATTTCAAAACTGGCTTTGAGTTTTGGATAGGGGATCTGGTCTGGCCCGCCCTTTTCCAAACTGAAATGCTGCTCAAACTCTTGTCAGCAGTGTTTGGATAGCGATCAACTGGAGTTGTTTCCTCCTCTCCCTCTAACACGCCACTGACCATTGGCCTCAGCCCTGCTGTTCCAGTTCTCATTTACCCCACTTCAATTATACGTCTATAGCGCTATGCATTGAAGATCTGAGAATGCGCCAGTCCTTAATGAATTAAACCGAAATAGCTCCCTGTAGGGTAGGGGGTTATCCTCCACATTCAAGAGATGACACACAGGGGTTAAGTCATGATTCCAGGTCACATCCTGCAAGTCAATGCCAGAGCCACAGATGGGACCCACATGAGCTACAGTATTTTGCCCACTAGACAAGCCTTCTCCTCCATGTGTACAAGGAGCCTGGGGTCCTGCAGAGCTGAGCGAGAATGCCAGGATTTATTCCATGTCTCTTCCTTTTCCAAAGTCAGCAGGCCCACACATACTGCCTCCTGCCATCACCTATGTCAAGGAGCAGAACCGGTGCCTAGAACCGGCTGACTTCCCTTCCTCCACAAGAAATCAGTCCGTGAGCTTATGCCTTGCCCGTGCTTTTCTGAGTGGGAACACTAAGAGGTGGTGAGAGACTGGCTGATGTCAGAGCAGGAAAGGAAGCAAGGCTGTAACAATCTCAGAAACAGGCTGGGCTGCTTTGTTTGTTTTGGAGTCCCGGAGCCTCAGAAGGGGAAGGAGTTTCATCCTGGCTTTTTGGAGTCAGCTGAAGCTGCCTGTGCTGTAGCAGACTGAGCAGGCAAGTTCCTAGAGCTAAGCCCCTCCATAGGTATCATTACTCCCAGCTAATGATGGGTGGAATGGCCCAGATGAGACACGAACCGAACCTTTGTTCAAAATCTCAAAGCAAAACAAACTCCATTAAAAAAAGAGTCTGGAGTTTTGAAAAAGTTTAACTTTATTGTTCTTTTAATTTTCATGCCAGGGTTACCACTAACATCCAACAGAGAGAAGGCCCTGTTCAGTAGGCACTCTGCTTCACACACAGCCCAGAATGGATCCTGGTCCTAAAGGGTACAGCTGAGATGGACTGGACGGACAAAGGAATGATCATTATCCTCATTTTGATGATGGTGAACTGAGGCACAGAAAAATGCAGTGACTGGCCTAAATCTTGCAGAAAGTCCTGGCAAAGCAGGGAATCAAGCCTAGGTCTTTGGGGTCCCAAGGCAATGCCTCAACTATAGCATTATTTTCCACTGTCCTGTCTTCTTCCAATCCTGCCTTTCCCATCCGTCCAAAAGAGATGATGTACCACAAGAGGGACTGTCCTAGCCAGATTGTCTAGGCCCAGGAGGCACGGAGAAGAATCAGACTCTTGAGGGACTCGCTCTCTAAACCTGAGGTTCATCCCCTGTCTCTACACATGGAATCTATGGTCATTTTAATGTTTGAGCCCTTCCTCAATGTTTTGCAAGGTCTTCTTCCAATCCTGCCTTTCCCATCCGTCCAAAAGAGATGATGTACCACAAGAGGGACTGTCCTAGCCAGATTGTCTAGGCCCAGGAGGCACGGAGAAGAATCAGACTCTTGAGGGACTCGCTCTCTAAACCTGAGGTTCATCCATCCCCTGTCTCTACACATGGAATCTATGATCATTTTAATGTTTGAGCCCTTCCTCAATCTTTTGCAAGTTCACCCAAGTGAGCTAAAAGGAGCGTGAAGCCTGAAGATGCTATTCAAGCTGTGGATGAGTACACTTTGCATACATTGCTATTTCCATCCTCTTCCCATGGAATCGACATAACACTCCAGCTGATCCTGCCTCCTTCCCAAATGCTGCACGTGCTAACTGGTCTACAGGTGAGTCTCTTGGGTGTGTGATGAGTTAGTGGAGTCTCTGCCCCAGGGCTGCACTCACTTTGTGCAAGTGTGTCTTCCACATGCCTGAGACTAGGTTGCTGGGTCTCCGTTGCACTGGTCATCTTAGTGAGTTCCAGGAATGGCTTTTGGTGGCTTTGGTTTGACCCACCGTGAGCATTCGGATGCATCACCCTCACGATGAGTCTTAGCTTGTCACTTCCCTAGAGTGGATCTTTTCTCTCCAGAATTGCTCAATGTCTCCACCACTGCTGGGTTGGGTTTGCAGATACCTCAACAAGTCAGAGTGAGGGAATTTATTCACACCCTCCAGAAAACCACAAGATATGGAAACTCAATGTTATCCCTGACTCTAAAAGAATAACATTAAGAGAGATGAAGTCATATAGGCCTGGCAATGACTGTCAAGGGAATTTTGAAACTCAGCACAGACCCTCCATCCATCTATCCTGGCGATGCCCAGTGTAGCCCAGCTGTTTGGTGTGGTGGAGGTGATATCAGAGTTCAGTTAATTGCACATTAATGATTTTACAATGAATAATGGTTTCCTCCCCGCCTCCCAACCTGCCTCCATTCCCTTAGACTGTCCACCTGGAGCTGGCAGGCACTCACTAATAACAACCATAAATCCAGAGGAAAATGACAGGGTTAGGGATCCAGATATTATGGAAGTGACCCTTTTATAGGAGCCGCACCCTAGCTAACCTTTGCGGAGGGGTCACAGAGGGCATGGCTGAGACTGCCTTTTAGCCTTAGGCAGGATATGAAATACAGGGTATGAAAGGATTAGAAAGCAACCTTAACTGTTCACAGCCCATTGATTCATATCGGCTGATTATATGGACAGCGACAGTCTCTTTTTTGTAATGTCTTCTCTTTCGGAGGTTTTGGGCAGGGAGTCACAGAATGCGCAACCTGTGCTGAATAAACTGTGTGTTTGCTGGCCTATTAAGACAAGCAGATGTTGTCCTCATATGATCATTTAGTCTTCCTCACAATTACAGCAGGCTCCTGATTTATTTTTATTCCTAAAACAAACCAAAGCAGAACCCCCCAGCATCGGAGTATCGACAATACTTTTTCACCTGTATACCTGGAATCATCAATGTTCAGTACCTTTCTACCTGAGCAGACTTATATTCAGGTATAGAAAGGGTTTCACAAGCATCAGGGATTTTTCTTTAAGAACACAGATAATTAAAAACAAACACAAGTCTCCTTGCCGGGAATGCTGAGCCAGGGAAACTGCTAGCAACTGGCAACTAGATGTGTGCTGTACATAACACCAGGGAAATTCCAAATAATGGGTGTTACTTTTCCCTTTACTCATTCTATTGTACTTTTCCACAGCCAGGGAGTGAGTAAATGGATCGACTATTCATCTTATCCCAGAATTTCCTGGCTTGTGAGCATGTGTGTTGGTATCCCTTAGATAATACGCTGATGGGAAGTATAGAAGTATCTAAGAAGGTTAAATGCATAGATTCAGAGTTTTTAAGGCCTGCCAAATGTCTTTCAAGGTCTGAGTTTTTTCACCTACATATCTTAAGTTTCCATCTTTCTCAAACTTCTATGAAATCTCATTGATAATACCTCAAGTTAATTTGATAAGGTCTGATTTCTAAACACCCATGTTGATTGGCATTAATTTATATTAGCCACCTTTAATTTTGTATTAGCAGAACCCATGTTAGCTGTCCCATTATTTTTACCTGGGATGGAAATCTGGGTCACAGGAATATGACTAGCCAAGTCAATATGTTTTATCCTTTTTTAAATATTGGCATAACAGAAGCTTTCCTTTGGTCCTTTGTGTTCTAAGATTTATTTAAAAACAACATTAATGGTCCAGGACATTCGCTGGCCAAGTCTTTTAAAACTCTCAAATGCAAGTTCTCTAGACCAGCTCAGATAGAAATGTTTGTTGTTGGTTTTTTTCCCCCAGTGAATTTAAACTTCTTCCTTAGTTCCTATTAGGATAGAAAATATTTCATCAACATATAATACAAATGCATCTTTTGGTTCTTTCCAAAATACGAAAGGAAATTCTCCTCCTCCTCCTCTTCTTCATCATCATTCTAGCAGGTCCGAGTCCTCACCATGGAGGTGACCACCATTTAAGATAGGTGCTTTGGCCTGTGTCAGTGCTGATAATTTTGAACTGTCATTATTGTGAGGGTCTCCATTGTTCCTGCAAATGTTCAGCCTGTCATGGCAACAAAAGCTGTTCTCTAAACTCATGTGTGGCACTCAGTAGCAAGTAGCACATGAGGAAGCAAGGTCTTGTATGGGGCTTGAAGCTGGGAGAACTTAATGCAGTCCCTGACCTTCCTCATTTTGGAAGTCCTTAAGCAAAGTGTTTAATGTCTTTGTGCCTCAGTTTGCCATCTATAAAATGGGGACAATAGTACTTAAATTCTTTCACCCTTTGGGGCAAAGTATTTGTTCTGTGCTTAGTAAGCTGGAACCCCAATTTCAGATAACAGCTCCAGGTCCTGCTCCAACAGAGATCATGAACTACAGTTGTCTGCATCAAGAGTATGAAGCTAATTTAGATAGACTGTTACACTGACAAATATCCATGCTGGCACCTTTCTTCCTGAAATATTCCAAAGCTAAGAAGGAAAATGGGAAGCACTCCTCAGCCTCTTTCCATTAGAGTCCAGACTCTTAGCACTAACATGGGGACTGGAGCTATCAGGGAGACTCAAAGTGTTCATGCAACAATAGAGCCATGACTGCAGCTCATGAAGACATGCCTGAGCTAGCCTTCAACCATCTAACCCATATGCCAATACTAGTGAAGTCTCAGCCGGACAGTGTTCAATCTGGGGTGTAAAATCTGCCTGGGACACTGGGTGAATATTTGGGGGCAAGCCCAGGTGAAGCTCCATATTGGTGCAGCTACAGTTCTACGAGGACCTGCTCTACATCAGATACATCTCCATAATCACACCTTCAGATTGCAATGTAGACGTATCCAGAGAGAGTGTTTTAGCTTCACCTGCCAAACCCTTTCATGCTTCAGTTAAGAATTAGAAGACAGTAGTAAATGAATATACAAGACTTCATGGACCACCCCCTGTATGGGGCACAACTTAAAAAGTCTTTTGGGAAAGGAAATGTAATTAGAGCCCGTTTCAAAGAGAATCATTGTCTGATCTTCTTGCAAATAACAAACACATTGCAGTGCAAGGCAAGGGAATTTTCCCCTTAAACTCTTGTGGTTTCCGATTAATCCAGAAGCCCTCTTGGATTGGCATGCTTTATGAGCCAACTGCTTGCCTCACATTCACTCCTGCAGGGCACAGAGAATAAAAATATTACCAAGTAAAACATACCTCTCTAGTGCAAATGCATTGGTTGCAGTGAACCTGGCAATCAGTTCTCCTGGACGGGACAAAAAGGGATACGTATGTAACGATGGTTGAGTACTTGAACAAAAACCACTGTACATGCATCTTTTTTAGATATACTTCATTGCAGCTTTTAATTTTGTGTTTGGCAGATACCAAACACAGAGGTACTGGAACATGCAGAACTGACACACTTAGAAACCACTATCAAGAAGAAAAAGTTGCGATGGATCGGCCACATCAGGAGAATGGGATGAAACAGTATCCCCAAGAATAATTATTATAATGAGATTCGAGATGTCTCTAGAAAGCGGGGTCACCCTTTATGGCACTACCACGACATGTACAAAAATATGAAGTCATTCAACATCAATGTAGAAAGCTGGGAGGAGTGCGCAAAATCCCATCCAATCTAGAGGGAACACTTGGCACTGGGTGCAACTTAACATGAAGCCGCTTTGATCCAGAGGATGGAAGAAGCAAAGTGAGAAGGAAGAGAACGGTGCGCTATAAACTCCAACTCAGTCAACATACGGATCTGTGAAACTTGTAACAAGCTGTGTCGCTCTTGAATTGGGCTTGTCAGCCACAAACAGATTCATCAGACATCTGACTAGACTTCTTACGTGTACACCATGATCCAGAGGATCGATGGTTGCCCACTACATAACAATGGTTGAATATTTGAACAAGGCCCACTATACATTAGGGCTGTGCAAAGCTTTGGGTGCTGATTCGATTCGGAGGAGATTCGGCCTGATTCGGTTGCTGAATCTCCAAATCCAAATCAAATCAGGGGACCGATTAAAAGGTCCGAATTGATTCAAAGCTCTCTGAATCTTTGGAAAAGATTCGAAGAGCTTCAATGATTCGGGTAGTCCCCGGTGCAGGGAGCTGCAGCCGGACTCAGAGCTGGTAAGTAGGAGGCTGGGGGAGAGAGGGGCTGTACGGGGGGGACCATGGAGGGACCCCTGCCAGTCCCCATCCCCTGCCTGCTCCCCCAGCCCGCCACAGGTGCCCTGTGCACCCTAGCTCCCGACCCTTTAAGAAAAAAAATAACAAGAAAAACCCCGGGGCTCACCGCTCCTGCAGTGGTTTCGGGGCACTCATGGAAGAGCCCCCCACATGGTGTGGGACAGTGGGGATCGCCCCCCCCCCTGCCAGGAGCAGTAGGTCCAGGGTTTTTCTCAGGTTTTTTTTTTTCTTAAAGGGCCAGAGCCACAGTGGGTGGGGCAGCCATGGGGGGGGCAGCAAGGATCACCTCCCCACCACCACTCCCGGCAGCACCCGCTGAGTCAGAGCTCTTTTTTTCCAAGTGCCAGGAGCTGGGGTGGGCAGACAGGGGATGGGCCTGGCTGATTCGGAGATTCGGCAGCAGTCAAATCTCCAAATTAGATTCAACTGAATCGAATCGGGACAGTGATTCAAATCACTGAATCAAATCATTGTCCCCCGAATCAGCCGAATCCAAATCCAAAGCAAATACTAGCCACTTCGCACAGGCTTACTGTACACGCGTCTTCTTTAGGCACACTTCACTGCAGCTTTCAATTTTGTGTCTGGCTCCAATTATCAGCATATTATAGACTACCGAGATGGGAAGACTGGAGTGACGTTAAGGCTAAAGGAAGGATGGATCTGCAGTTAAGCATTTTCATGGGATGCAAGAGGCAGCATTAAATTCCTGGCTCTGCCACAGATTCTCCTTCTGCCAGTTGTTTAGTCTTTCTTTAATTTCCCTACCTAAGAGCGTTGTGAGCATGAATGCATTAATGTTTTGTGGTGCTCAGCTAGGATGGTGATGGGGGAAGGGAGGCCCAAAGGAACCTAGATAAACAGATACGCCTGAGAGAATTAAATTAAGTAGAGTTGTGGAGGTTTCATATTTCACTTGCCATTCAAGATATATTCCATTGATTTTAACACTGAGTTGCTATAAAAATGGTATTGCTTTCCTGCAGGCCAGGTGGAATGGCAAAGCCCCAGGGCTATGGGTACCTGGGATATGATAAATACATTAGATTAGTTTCTGTGTGCACACAGCCTCTGCACCACACAGGGGTCTTCTTATTCATCTGTGTCTCCCATGCTATCATGAAGAAGCACAGAGGGTGGTATAAAGAAAGTAGTCTGCAGTCGTTGTGGGAGTCGAACAGAGGCAGCCAGCTAGGTGGGAATGTATAGCTAGGCATGGAAAGAAACCATGTTTATATAAAGCTGAGGAAAAAGAAAGGAAGACAAATAAAAACCACATTTGTTTTATGGGGCACAAGTGGAATAAATGAACTGTGCATGTTTAGGTTTTGAAATAATTAAGAACCAAGGGTACTTGCTCTGCTTCCCCTTGAATTAGTATGAATTAGAAGCAGCCCCACCAAAAATCCATGGAGCAACTTGCTTCATTTTACTCTCAGGTCAACCCTGTTAATAGCCAAGAAATGCTAGAATAATGGGAGGTATTTAATTTCTCCAAAACTTGTACCCTGAGTCCCATCCCATCCTGGAGATGTACTGTGTAGACCATGGCTTCTGCTACAGCATAGTGCCCTGAAGCTTGGCTTCCTCTTAGCACTGATGTCAATGAGTCTGAGCAGGAACTGGTTCACATACGCCCCTTGCTGCTTTTCATTTACCCAGAAGATCTGCACTTCTGTGCGTTGGAGGGTGGGGAAGGCTGAAGCCGCACAGAGAAAATGGAGGAAGAGGTTATAGGAGACTTCTTGGAATGTGAAGACTCAAGGTTTTAACACACTCTTAGCAGTGCACCTGTCCTAACCCCGGTGTTAAAAAACCAGGAGGCAGGGTCCTGCAAAATCATAATGTTTTCTTTAAGTAACAATACCTTTTTGGTTTATTTCTTTATCTTCCGAGCCTCTAAAGTGTATATGGGTCACAGTTCCAAGTTTTCCTCTACAACCACCAAGCTAGAACTTACTTTTTAAAATGAAAGTTGAGTTCTTATGTGATCTTGGAGCCATAGATTCAAGGAAAACACCAAAGGCCATGATAAAATCATAAAGAGTTGACCACACTGGCACAGTCACTGCTAAGTGTTGCGATCCTAATGACTAATGAGGATTCCCAGGAAAGAGTCTCTCCAGGAGATCTTTGATATAAAACCAGACAGAAGAGAGCTGGCACTACTGCCAACTGACTGATGTCTTCAAACGTCTGGAGAAGTTCTTGAACCCAGCTCCATGAACAGAAACCACAGCACGTGCAAAGTAAGCAAACATCTGCAAAAAGAAAATGGACCATCTATGCCCATTTACTTTAATTGGTTAGACAACCTGGCTATAATCTGCTTTCAGTTTGCGAGGTGGAAGCAGTTATGTATCAGCATGGCATTGCAATGTGAGGCTGTAAATTATATAGGGTTTGGAGACAAAGGGCTCAGTTCTCCACTACCCTGAAGGTTTGTTGTGTGCAAACTGGGCATCAGCCTCTGCTGTTCTGACTGGGGAGCCTCTTCCAACCACTCGGTAGTCTCTGTGCAGGTGTGACCCATGACACAAGCTAGAAGGCAGTGGAGAATCTGAGCCCTTTGAAAAGTAAGGGATCTGATCCAGAGCTATTCAAAATCAACACAGCTTCAATGGAGCAACTCTCTTGCCATGTCAGTGCCTGTCACAGGGTTTATAAACTAAGCTGTGCTGTATTTGCACTTTTCTCACTTGGTTTTCAATAAACCCCTTTATTTATCCTGCATTTAACCACTGCAAACCACAAGGGCTAGTAATGCAATTTAATATGGGCAGCCTTCTCTACAAGCCACCCTTGATTTTAGACCCGAGGGAGGAAGCAGTTCAATTTAATAGCAACCACAGCCAGTAAGCAAAGATGCACAGAATTGAGGCTTATATGCCTGCCCCTAAGAATAGGGCTACCCACTACCACCGAACGCACCATGACCAAGACACAGACCAGTTTATACATGTCTTGTTAAAGAGCAACAAGATTCTTCGCAGCAGATAATAGTAAGTTGGCAATCCAAGCCATGTCCTCGCTTCTCAGGTTGGAGCCTACTACAGGTCTCCAACCAGAAATAGAGGAAAGGCTAGTGCCTTCGATTCTCCTCTGCCACCTAGCTAGTATTACTCATATGGAAAGAATTTGGCAACATGTCCATGGTGGGAATATAATACCAAAACATTATGGAATAGGTCACTCAATATATTGCAAAGGATTTGCCGAGTATGCCTAAGGAAAACATCTTTAAGATTTCCTGGAAGGCATTAAAAGTTTTTCAATTTCAGTGTAATCATTTTAGGATTCCCATGGGATTTTAATGATGTGTTACAGGACAATTTGCAGTATCCCGTGTGCAAATATTAGTAAAAGACCAAGCCGGGAATCATAAACCAGGTTTTGACTCGATGTTGAGCTTGCCTGAGGTATTTCTGAAACATTTTTGAGGAGATCTTTGGAGGATTTGAACAGAGTTTTGATAATGATATAAGTAGCATCATAATTGTTTCTTATAAGATAGCACTCATCTCTGAAGCATAAGGCCCCAAATAGATGCCAAAAAAAGACATGCATTTAAATAGGCATGCTAGCGCAATGGAAAGGCCGAGGGAAAATGGTCTACTTCTTAGGGTCCTGAAGAGGGTCTTAGGAATTTGGGCTCAAGTTCTGACTCTGCCAGAGACTCCTTGTTTGATATTAGGCAAGTCACTTAAGGCTAGATCCAGTAGAACTGGATCTAGCCCGAAGTGACCCACAAGTCAGGACCTGGAGTGGTTACACCTTACTTTTAGCCTCATGCCCTGCTAGTAGAGTCCCTTAGAGCCTTACAATGCAGTGTGCAGGCTCCACATGCAGTAAAGAAGAGGAGAATTAAACCCTCCAAAGGGTATTCCAAAGCCCATGGGAAATGGTATTCACAGGGTGCACCTGAAACCCTGTCCCTCCCTTCAGGTGCCTGAATCAGGACTCAAGGCTGGTGTTCCCATCCACTTGGGATCCAGAGCCTGGAGCCACTCCTGGAAGTAAGGCCCTACGAGTTGTCTTGGGAAGAACTGAGCAGAGCTCATTCCTTTGAAAACATTCTGCAGCATGTAGGAGGTGGTGGTGCCCATCTCCACATACTAGCCTAGTGGTTATACTACTAGACTAGTATATAAAGATGGACACCCCTCAGGCAGAGGAAGGAACTGAATCCAAAGCAGGGCTTTGTTCTGCTGCAAGGTGGAGGATGTGGGTTTGAATACCCTCAGGCAGAGAAAGGAATTGAACCCAAAGTCCTAGAGTAGTCTAGGTGAGAGCACTCTGCTATTGAAGCTGTGCCGCTGCATAGCATAAAATTGTGCTTGAAGAGGCCAGAAGTAGAGTAAGCAAGGAAGAGCTTGGCTCCAGAGACTAGCAGTCAGGTGAGAGGGGCAATTCATGCATCTCAGTCTCTCCTCTTGGGATTCTGTTTCTTTTAAAACCAAGGACTGTGCAATGTAAAAAGTAGAGGACATAAAAGGTATAATCCAGGACTCCCCATTCCTAGATAGATGTCTTAATTAATAGGCTATATAGCCATGGCATCACTTTTTCAGTCTTTCCAGTTATATGAATCTTTCGTTCTTGCAGTGCAGCAGCCCAGATCCAACAGGAGAGGTGGAAAGTGCTCTCCACACCTGAGGTTGCTTGTGTTGCTGGGGAGAGTGGGGAGGTTTGGGACCCATAAATTTTGTACTTATGCACCTAAGGTCAACCCCTGTCCCGTTTTGGATCCGGTCTTTAATCTGCAACTTGGGATAATCCTCCAAACCTTTGTCTGCCTTGTCCATTTAGGCTGTAAACCCTTTACAATAGAAACATCCTTTTTGTTATTGTAATGTATGTTATTCCCAGGAGCCCTGGTTATGGATTTAAGCATGTGCTGGTGCACCTTGCTGAATTGGGACCGTGGAGCCTTATTTTCAGATGTCATGAGAGCCAAGAACCCCAGTTTATCAATGGGAGCTCTTCTGCACCTCTGAAAACTCAGGCCCACAATGTAGTTGTGGAAATCCACAGGGTTAGTGAGACCAAGCTCTCTGAGAAGCATCTCACTACATAGTTTGATAAAAGACATCCCTTGAAGCTATCTCAAATCCCTACATCGGAAATTCATTGCTGAGCAGAGGAATCAGAACATCACTTAAGGCCTACACTGAGTTTCACCCTTTCAGCAATCTCTGACCCAATTTTTACAAGAGCAACCTGCTCCAAGGTGTCCCTGAACCTTTGAAGAAAGTTAATATTCCTCAGCACTCTGAACTCAGAAAATGCCTCAGCCTGCAATAAAACAAGGAACATTGTCCCGAAGTGCATGGATTAGTTAACAACGCTGCACAGAATTAAAAAAATAAATGGAAAAAAAATCAGCTGGGAAAGAGATCATTTCAGTAGGGACAAGGAGCTCCATGTCCATTAACCACAATGTAAGCAAACAAACAACAACTTTAAAGAACCAGTTGGCTTCCAAGGCCTCGTCTATACAGGGGATTAATTCTGATTTCAACAGTCAACAACTGGCAGACAGTGCAGCTGCATCAGGCCAAACTACAGCAACGTACAATTTTCTTCATCCACAGGAGGAGGTGGCTGTGGTGTACTACACCAGTTGCTACAGGAAAGTTGACCAAAAGAGACAGGGATGCATTAATTTGGGTATATGTACAGTTGTTTGTTTTTAGATGTCACTGTAATAGGTAAGACTAGGTAGCACAACTTAGTAAGCTGCATTCAGTTGCTGTTGTATCCTGCAAATGGCTCCCTGATTAAGCATCTCTGATACTGGCTGCTGGCTATCGATGTACTTCAGTACAAGTACAAAAAGCAAGGCCTAAGATCCTGGTTTTCCACTATTTGGTACCTTGTGTGATTATATACACCTGTGCAGAATGGGTGTAGCATCCTATCAGATGAGAACTCCTGATTCACATACAAAGGTCTTAGTGCATGAAACTTGCCCTGCAGAGGCATAAATGGCAGCACAAGATACAAGGCAATGGATAGAGTGGGTAAATCTAGATTTTTTTTTAATTACTCTTCATTGATTCGGAAGTAAAATTTCAAAAGTACGAACTAAACGTTTTAACTCATGTATAAACTGGGAATATCAAAATAGCAAACATGGCTTCTTCCAATCAAAGCAAAACAACCTGAAAATCCCAAGCAAATGTTTCATTTGAAAGTGGATTGTTTAATTTCAAAATAGGAGTTCAAAAATTGAAAAAAAAATGGATTTTTCAGTTCCATATGAAATGGGAAAAGTGGTAAATGGGGTGTGTCGCAGGGCACCTCGGTGCTCTGCTCCTAGAGAGGGGAAACTGCCCGGGAAAGAGCCCTGGCAGGGAATGAGCACAGCTGTGGGTTGCCTGGGGCAACCAGGAAGTCAGCTGAC
>NW_005842615.1:282900-319695 GCF_000455745.1 Alligator sinensis | reverse complement strand
GTGGGTATCCTCGTCGGGGACTCACAAGGGAGTGTGAGGCCCCCGGCGCCAGTAAGGGCGCAACTTACGGGGTGCGTAGACCCCAGCCCCAGAGAGGGGCGTTTTGAGAAGCCCCAGCGTGGGCACGACGAACCCCAGGAGGGGACACTACTAGGAAGCCCGAGCGTGGCCGTGGCGAAACACTACTAGGAAGCCCGAGCGTGGCCGTGGCAAACCCCAGGAAGGGGGGAGTGCATTTTAGAGAAGCCCAGCGTGGGCACAGCGAGCCCCAGTGAGGGGGTGGGCGGCACTATTAGGGAGCCCAGCGTGGGCACCGCGAGCCCCAGTGAGGGGGCGGTATTATTATTGGGGAGCCCAGTGTGGGCGTATAGAGTCCCAGAGAAAGGGGGGGACTATTGAGAAGCCCCAGCGCGGGCACGGCGAGCCCCGAAGAGGGGGAGCGCCTTATTGAGAAGCCCGAGACGGGCGTAGCGAGCCCGGTTGAAGGCTGGTGCTGCGGTGGGCCCCGACGAAAGGGGTTAGCAGTACGGCATGCCAGGAGCAGGGCAAGGTGCTGCAGTGGTCCCTGGCAAAAGGGGATAGCAGTGCGGTGAGCCCGCGTAAGAGAGGGTAGCAGTGTGGTGGGCCTAGAGGACCGGAGACTCGGGAGCAAGTCCCGGAGGGCTAGGTTATTTTAGAGGAGGCCCCAGGAAAGGGGGGCAACATTGTAGGGAAGGCCCCAGGAAAGGGGGCGACATTGTAGGGAAGGCCCCAAGTGGGCTCGGAGAGCTCAGGAGGAGGCAGTACAACAGAGGCGGCCCGGGAGAGCGGGCGAGTTGATTTTTGACAGACCAACGTCCAGTACATCTGCGAGGCTTGGGGTGTGGTATTAGGGGTTGGTAGGAGCCACACCTAGCCCATAAGGCTAGGGTGCCCGGGAAGCACCCATCATACAGGGAGACCCCCGGTGGGTCCGGGAAAACACGGGGACAGAGGTCCCCACTAACCGTGCCCAAGGAGATGTGAGGCAGCCTCCCAACTTTACCTAAACATCAGAGACGTGGCGGGCGAGAAATAGAGGGTGCCCTTGGGCCGAATAGGCACGGAGAGGGGGTCACAAGGAGATCACTGCCCTCCTGCAGGACCCTGCCGTGACAGGGTGAAATCAACGTTTTCCCTACTGAAAATTCTGACTTTTCTGAACTACATTTTTCAATGGGAAAAGCGATTGCGGGGGGGGAAAAAAATCCAGCCAGCTCCAACAGCAGAGAATTCGACTACAGGTTTTGCGCTCTAGAAAGACTGGACAGGGCAAATCGCATGCCTCCTGCCGTGCATCATTAAATCCATCTTGTATGTGTCCTTGCTGTTTGAAAACAAAATCATTCATCAGGAAACATCTCATGTGAATACAACAAAGTTATTCAACAACTTAGGAGATGCTTTTTGGAGCCAGAAATTCAAGCTGAAACCAATCTCCCCCAATGCAAACTATCCAGATGCCTACCATCATTTGATACGTGTTCCTGAATGTTATAGGCATGAGGACGCTGCCAGTACTAGCATCTTTGCGCACGTGTCCAAATGGCAATCTCTTAAAAGCAGTCAGAGACACAGACACTCACCTGTACACTGTACTACAGATAACTGGGATCTGCTTAAATCCATGCTCTGACATTTTAAAGTACAGCTAGTTTACCATATGTAGTCAATTTGCACATCACTGCTCTCATTATTCAACCAGCTCTAATAAAAGCCATTCTAGATATTAATCACACTTGCTGCTAAAAGGGAAAATAACTCATTTCTGTAAGCTGTTGTGACTGTGCCAGGAACCTGCTTGCAATGATTCCTGGTGCTAGGACCTTGCTAGCTAAGATCCCAGTTGCTGGGACACTGCCCTAGGTGTGGGGGACTTCAGAAATCAAACTATTTATCCCTCTGACCAGTGCGTCTTTGCCCCAGTGACAGTGTGTATTAGCATCAGGATAGCTGGGACTGAGGCAGCACTGTCCTCATGCCCCCACACGGCCTGGGACACAACTCCAGTCATTGCTACACAAAGTTGGACTTTAACAGGTCTTGCAGGAAGTTGGGACACCCCTGTGAACACAGGGACAAACCAGTGCTCACACCTGGACTAACCTTACAACCTATGGAGGACTGAAGGCTCATATCTGGTCCCACTTCTATGTCTATCTCAGTACCTCAGTCTCTCAGTTTAAGCCTTTCTTCTCAACTCCCCATCCTTAATGAGAGCCACATATATTTGATGAGTTGTCAGAACTGCGAGCACAGTTTCAAATGAAAATAGATCTACGGTCCAGCAGCATTAGTCCCTTCGCAATAACTTGGCCTGTGTTCCCAGTTCCTCTTATCCTATGAGCAATACAAAGAAACAGCTGTCATGGGGTCTCCCTTGGGAGCTCTTTTCTTGCCCTTGGACTACCTGTGCTTCAGGATTTGGACTTTGCTGAAGGGACTGCATGCTGCGCTATGTTCCCCAAGTGTCTGCAACTTATATTTCCCCTTTATTACCTTTGGCTCCAGCACAATGGGCGGTGCAGTATTTTTGTTCTCTACTTAATAATCTTTTGGCTGCTGTTGGACATCATTTCTCATTGTATCGGTGGAGGATTAGCTGAGATGATGGGGAGATATTTCCTGTCTTAGCCAGCGGGATGGGCTTTGCGGGGCTTAGGCCTTCTTTTCACATGGTGTAATGCTTTGTTTGGGAATGTGCAGAGGCAGCTAATCCACACCAGGAAGAGCACGCAGCTCTAAGCACAATCATTTTGTTACAGCAAGAAGTCATAGAGTAGGCTAGATAAACAGCAGTCCCAGGCAGTTGTGTCCTAGGCTGTCTGGGTCCATTTCCAGCTCTGCCACAACCTGCTGCATGTGATACTGGGCAAATTACTTCACTTCTCTGTATCTTGCCCGCTTCGCATCCTTTGTCTCTGTATACTGCAAGCTCTGGATCGTTGTATGTTGTATGGCTCTTACTGTATGTTGTCCCCTGCACAATGGCTGCCAATCTTAGTTTGGGACTTCTCAATATTACTGTAATGCAAATAATCACCATTGCCATAGCAAGAACCCCCAAAAGGTCAGATTTCTGGTCTTGAAAAGCTAAAAACTTTTCTGAACTCTATGAGCCACCTAACACTGTAAATAATCAAGAAAACAGACTCAATTGTGGGCATGGTAGCTATAGTTAAGGCACCTGGCGAACAAATTTGCAGCTACCAACAGGGATAATTAAGGTTAGTGGGGCATCCTAAACAGAAAGCAAATGTCCCAAGCTCCTTTGCAAATCAAATCTGAACAGAGGGTAAAAAAAAATCCTGTTTTTCATTGGTATCAATCATCTAATCAGAGCTCAGAAATACTGCCATGCGATTTGGGTGTCACTGCTGGGTGACTAGCAAATCACACATCACTTAGTTCCCATGGCAGGCAGTTTGCGAGCAATCAATCCAGAGGCAAAATTTGTTGACACAACCTATCGATGAGAAAATACAAATTTGTCCAAAGTGATGGTTTGTTCGCAAATAAATTGTGACTAGAAAGAAAGGGTTGGAATTCCTGGATGAATTATTAGCTATAGATGACTCAACAAGCGCTCTGAGCTTGTCAGAAAGCATCAGCCTTATTGAGCTGCACAGCCCCTCCTTGCTGACCGCTTCTTGGCCCAGACTCCATCTCCAAAAGGTAGACTTGAGGCTGCTGTTGCAAGCCCTCTTCAGGCCTAACCTGCTCCATCTGTGCTCTCACTCTTGTCCAGCTGTAAGTTCTCACTGACTCTTAAAAGTCCCTAAGGCTCTTTCTTCCTTTGAGAGAGCAGGCACTGGGTCTTATCACACAGCAAGGTAGCCTCTGTGCCCTTTAGTACTGAGGTCTGGATCATGTATGGCTGTCTTCAGGCACTTCCCCCAAGCCTGATGGGACATCGCTTTCCAGCTGTAGTTGCCAATCAAGGCATGCAAAGGGCTAATTTCGCTGAAGAGAGAGAACTTAACATAACACGTTGGATTATAAGTGGAGAAAATGTTAAGGTTTATTTTTTTAAATCACATTTTCCCAGCCTTGGGGCAGTTCAGTGCATTTTCCTGCCGTTACTGATGGGGTCTTTCTTGCCACAAGACAGTGTGAACAACATACTTCATGAAGACATCATAGGCATATTTACACAGCCTTCATACCATACTCAGGAC
Organism: Alligator sinensis; assembly: GCF_000455745.1. Taxonomy (NCBI): domain Eukaryota; kingdom Metazoa; phylum Chordata; order Crocodylia; family Alligatoridae; genus Alligator; species Alligator sinensis. The sequence continues at coordinate 315,499 of NW_005842615.1, read as the reverse complement.
CCCATCAGGAAGCACGCCCTGCTTATTGGCTCCTGTTCCACACACATGAACTCCCCAAAATGAGGTGATGACCCATTACATACAGTAGTACTGAGTAGGTACCCAGTGCTGCTCCTCAACTCACTGTCTTGGGCACGTGGTAAATGTTTGGCATGGCTTTCAAGTTGTCCAGTTTTCAGGAATTGTCTAATTCTGTCTAACGTTGCATTTTCAAGAATTGGCACAGGTGGAGCTAGAGCAAGTGCTTTGTGGTGGCACTTCTAGATGTGATACAAAGGAATCCTAGATATACTCATGAATTGCAGAGAAGTAGGACTAGAAGAGACCTCGGGTGGTCATCTAGATGGGATTACCAGGGCTCTCTAATTGCCCTGTCAATTCTTGCCTTGGGACATGGCACAGAAAATCAGGAATCCCTTTCAACTTCAGGGTGAGGCACAGCTTCAGTCCAAAGGAGAAGTGGGAGAGATTCCTGGAAAGTTAACGACCCCTGGCAGAGGTGGTTGGAGTGAGGTGGAGTGGGATAAGTCAAGGAAGGCTTTAAAAGACAGGCAATCTGAGTACACTTTTCTTTTTGCAAGCTGGCATGAATGTCCTGAAATCAATTTCTCAAGAAAATATGTTCTGCATATTGCAATGAGACAGAAGTTCACATTTAATGAGCGGTAACCCATAAGGGATAGAGCTGGTCAAAATTATTTCATTGATACACAGGCTGATGAAAAATAGCTTTTTTTGATCCAAGAAATACATTTCTTTTACAGAATTTTGACAAGAAAAGGAAAACCGACTTGTTTGGAGGGAGAGGGGGAAGGAACGGGAGTGCTGACCACATTTTTTAAATTCTATTTCTCTCCTTTTTTCCCTTTCTTCAGTCCTCCTTTTTTGAGTTAGGAATTTTGAAATGGTGAAGTCCCATGTTATTCATTTTAGGTCACTGAACAAATGAAATATTCCAAAAATTCAATCTAGGTTGTTTTCTTTTCATGCCTTTGTAAATATTTTCCAGAAAACAGTTGCCATGTTTAACCAGCCATGCAGGTTCTTAAAAGTTTTAGGAACAGAATCTGAACAACTGAGCCGAGCCATACAACACTCCAACAAAGTGGGGTTATACCCAAGATTTTCCAAAACACCTGAAAGAGAAAGATGCCCAAATCACATATAATTTCAGTGGGATTAAGGAATTCCCTTAAGATCCTTTGATCTCCAAATCACTGAGTGAGACACTGAAAGAGCAGGCTGAGAACCCAGGTGCTATGCAAGAACCAGTAGAGATGCTGCCTCTCCAGCGCATTCACTTCAAAGGGAGCCATTGCACATCTTCCACTCACTTGATTTGTGTTGCAATAGATTGGGGTATATCTTTGTTCTGCAAGTCAAGGAAGGATTTAGGGAGAGCGGTGCCTGCCGCCAGGAGAAATGCAGTGAGCAACTCCCACCTCCTCCCCAGGGAAGGGGCTCAGAAATGTCAGACTCAGTTTTCTGAACATACCACAGCTGAGTGTTTTCTGGCCAGTGTGCGTAGCCAAGCCATGGGAGACATCCCGAGGAGTACGCAGCTGAGAAGCTTGGGGCATGCAACGGCCAAGCCAAGGGTTGCCCCCAAGGCCTGATTCTCTATGCTAAGCTCTTCAGGCAGCAGTGTGGGGTGCGGAGACAAAGATGTCAACAAAAGCCATCGCAACCCAACAGCAGCAGTTAATTCTTTCTGTTTCCTGAGCCCCAGGGGAGCTTCAGCAAGGGAAATGGTTCAGAGAAGAGACAGCAGACGCAAACCTAAACCACTCTGCAAACAGAGACATTTTTTCACATGCACTGCTGCATCTTTCCCTGCCAGCTTCCAGCAACTTCTCGTTACCATTTGTGCTGCTCTTCAAATAAGCCCTATTAACAATCCCAGACATGTAACAAGAAGCTGGCTTTTATTAGATTCCCAGCCCAAGGATGGCAAACCAAAAGGAGGGATCAGCTTGGAAACTCCAGCTTTTTCTCATAAAGAAAAATTTAGTGGGAAAAATTCCCCTTTGAAACTTTCTCCTCAAAAAATTCTAGTTTTCCCCTGGGAAATTAAAAAAAATGTGAGTAAGGGGATTTTCTTCCCTTTCCCACACTTGTATTTTTTTCCCAGCATATTCTAGTGTTAGCCTGACACTTAAAAGCGTAAGTGCCATGTTCATTGGAAAAACAGTAACTAAATGTGAGAATATTTCTTTCCCGTCCCTTGATTGCTTTCTCTCGCTTGGTCTCTGAGTCGGAAAGCAGTCAGGAAGTGGGGAAAAGTCCATAGTTCCAAAACAAGACCTTTTGTCTTTCCTTCTGAAATATTTTGGTACAGAGATGGTTTTTTCCCTGGAAATTTTCCATTTTGAAAATGAAAATGCGCCCCTCAGTGAGGCCAAATAGCCTAGACTGAGCTCTGTTGCTGTGGCTAGATTGCAGCCAGTGTGAGGTTGCTCATTAAAGTCTATTTCAGGTGTCTATGATAGAGAATGTGTTACTCTGATTGTACAGCACCCAGCACAGTGGGGCCAGGAAGTGCTATCGTAATAGAAATGATAATATACATGCAAAGATAAGGTCTTTACCATGAACTACTTCAACCTCTATAAATAAACCATTAGCTTTACTCATGTGGGTAATCTCAAAAGGGGAACAAAAGGGGCAACTCATTCATGCCAGTATTTACAAAGCTCTCATTTTAGGCATGATGGCTAGGGACAGACATTCAAAAAGCCTGAGCCTGAATTGATTCAAGCTGTGCAGGTTTGTCTAACCTGACTAGGCTGAACTGGTTTGAAACTGGACAGACATTCTCTCTGGACTGAGGAAATTCAGGCACACGCCTGCAGTGGATCAGGCTGGAAGTCGGGTGGAGCTAGAGCAACCTTCCCTTCCCTTCTGCAGGGAGCTGAGCTGAGGGGGGTGTGGCCAGGTGGCATGACTCTCTCATTAGGGATGGCTGCCTGCAGTCCCAGGCTTTTCCTCGCTGGCTGCTCACGGGGTGGGGAGTGTTGTCACCCCCAGTCCCTGGCCAGCACTCTGAGGTAAGGAGGGGTGTGCAGTGCATGCATCTGTTGATGATACAGAGCTTTTCAATCTCCCTCCCTGCTTTGTCTCACTGTCTGCAGCAAACTGACAGGCGAGCAAGCCAGTGGGAGTGGGGTGGAGAGGGGCTGATAGTGTTTATCACCCGATTAGCAAAACAATAGCCTCTCTCCACATTACTTCAAACTTCTTAAACAGCTTACGGGCTGACCTGTTGATCACCTCTAAAAGTCCTAAAGCGGTCCCTGTTCTGTCTGTCCCAGTGAAATTGGATAGAGACACATACACAGACGTCTCTCAGCATTTGCTAGCATACCACATGCTGGCTACGGTCCCTTCTGTGGCAGAGAGGAGGAAGAGATCTCTGCTTAAGCAGTGAGTGCTGAGAGGGAGGGAGAGGGGACCATGGGGAAGCCAGGAGACCCTGCTGTGCCTGCAAGTCTGTAAGTCTGTGCTGAGCTCCAGCCAGGGAGCAGAGGGGAGGGGCCAGCTCTGCTGGGGAGCAGAGAGGCCCACCCAGCCCAGAGAGCATGCCGGGATGCTGGGGACTCTGGTTTAACATAAACCACTAAGGGGTCTGGGGCAGACATTGCATAAACTGGTTTGAGCCAAATCAGCTAAGTCTGATACTACATTCAACTAGGTTTATCTCAACCCGGTTTCAGCCATTTTCAAATTGGTTTATGTGCACTGAACATCTGTTCTGTTACAGGTTTAAACCGGTTTCTGATCACTTAAACCAGTTTATGAGTAATGTCTGTCCCTAGCCGATATGAGAAGAGGTTGAGGGACTGCAAAGGTCACAGCAGTTAGATCATGCTATTATTCAGTCTGGCATATGACTATCATGGGGCTCCTTTACATATACATTTTTAAAAATATTTTAATTGACTGATGATTTTTCCTTTTAATTTTAGCTGCCAAGTTTTTGTGGCCAATTTTCTCTGTTTAGGTTATTTTTAATCCTTGCTCACTTGCTCCCTTTACTCCAGGCTTTCCAAATGTTTATGATTTTAACGTTAGCCCACATGACCTGGAAACACATGCTTCACAACTTTACTCATGTGAGTTGTCTCTCTGATGTCAAGGTAAAATGTGTTCCTTGGTGTTTTTAAGATTGGGACCTTGGTTTCTTAACCCTTGCCCAAGAAGTTCAGTTTACCAGCCTTTTTGTAATAAATAGTTGTCTGTTGTTTTTTTTTTAGCGCAGCTATGTATTTCCTTCTCTTAATAGAGGCACTACAGATGTGCAATACTTGGCAAAGCACTTCTTTTTACCCTTTGTTTTTGCTTATGACTTTGACTGTAGCTTGGTTCTTGATTGTGTATCATGTTTTTCCCTCCTATACGACTCTGAATAATCAATTAAGAAAGCCAAGAAAATAAATCAAAGCGCCAGCTAGTAATGCAGAAGGAACGAAGGGAAAAGCAGCCATATGGATTTCATCACCAGTGAGGAATAACACATATCACAGCAATAACCGAGTGTAAATGAGTGTGTGCATTCGCTGTGGCCACTTCCAAAATGATTGTTTTTGTCCACAAGTTACAGAGTCATTCTGTGGTTTCCGCTCAGTTCCCCTGGGACAACTGCATTCCAGAACCACCTAGCCCATTCCCAGCGCTTTCGTTTGCAACATGGCTTTTGTTGGTTGATGCTTTAAGTTTCTGTGCAATTAACCGCGCACTGGATGTGGTTCAGCAGTCCCAGGGAAATCTCTAAAGGACACTTCCAAGAAGTGTTTGCCATTATGTGCAATGACAATTTCCCATTCTCATGCACTGTAAAAGCCCCGCAGCCTTGGAACTCTCTACCACTTCCCTAAACAAGAATTAATCAAAAACCTCAGGTCTTTGACAGCCAAGACAAATCATGGAAGGAACTTTGTTTGATGGAGCAAACCGACCTGAGCTTTGTTTTTTGATTTGAACTCAAAAGCTCCTTAGAGCTTGGGCTGAGTTAATGTGTTGACAAACACAAGAAGTGCTGAAGGATGGACCACAGAGGCACTAAAAAATTAGACATTTTTTTCTCTGTGAATTTGTCAAAGTTTACGTCTTTTTCCAAGACCTATATTCTTTTGCGATGTGTCCTTTTGCCTTATTGTTAACACAATAGTAGTGCCTTTATTAGCCATCTGATCTATACACATATTAATTAACATACACAATACATACTAAAAGTTTTTCTAAATGCAGGTGGATACCAGTAGTGTCAACATTTATGAATGGGTTCGTCTACACATGCATTAATGCGCTTTTCCTAATGTGTATTTAATTTAGTACCGCCAGTGTGAGGTACTAAATTAATGCAGCTTAGCATGCCCTAATGTGCAGTGGCACAAATATATGCTTTTTTAAGTGATGTTTAATGCATGGTAGCCTATTTTATTGCAGTTTACTATAACAGCACTTTTTTTACGCGCTTCCTTAATGTGCAGGAAAATAAGCTACTGCACATTACAGCACATGTGTAGACGTGCCTACTGTCTTCCAATCCGAGCTGCTTAGGATGCTTTTGGAGAAGCCCTTTTTTATGGGAAAATACTGGTTCATTGAAATTGCGTGTGTGCGCGTGCGCGCGCACGCAAAACAGCTGTTTTGATGAACTGTTCTGCTCAAAAGAAGTTTGGGGAAAAGACTTAAAGTTGCAGAAACATTTTGGTTTGACATTTTCTAAGTGAAATATTCCAGATTTTTGGTTTAAAACAGACTTTTTTTCTATCTAAAAATTAAATGCACTCAAGGGCAAAAAGAAAAAAAATCACAAATTAACCAAATGGTCAAACTCAAACCAAATATGTGAAAATCATCAAAATAGGACAACTGTATTGCTCCGATCTGGGTTTTCAGCTCACAAAAAAAGTTTGCAATTTTGTCATTTTGTCTTGATTCAGGACCAGAAAAGTTTGTTGGTTTTTGGGGGGCTTTTTGAAATCTTGAGAATAGCCATTGGATGGGAAAATCAGTCCCTTCCCATTCTCAACTTCCATTTCCCCTATGGGTATAGAACTAACTGTAATCTCCAGGACTGGCAAAATGGCACTTTTCATCAGCAATAAAAATCACACGTTTGTTTTGTTTTGAAAACCCTAAATAAAGTCTTCTTGACACGATCCTAGAGCTGGTCTCTAATTGCATTCTGTTGTAAAACAACTTTTCCTAATCAGCGATTATGCCCAGCATGCCATTTGGGGATGAAATTAATTGCATGTGGACGCCAAATTGTAATCTAGTCTGGGTTCTGGAAAGAATCAAGGGTCTGAGACTGCATGACCACCAGCTGTGGAGGAATGGTGTTTGGGGGGCAGGGGGTGGAGGGGAGAGGAGAGGTGGAGGAAGGAGATAAAAATTAAGAAGGGACAGATCAGGAAATGCATGACAGAAAGCGCAGACCACAGGGATCCCCAAGCATTACTGCCATAGTTTCTTTGATCTTGAAATATCTCCTTTTGTCAACTGTCATTGTTCAACTCTAGATTGTGAGCTGTTGAGAACAGCTCTAGGATGTCCAGTGTGATTGTGGCCAGAGGCCAGGAAGTGCATTGAGATACTTCTACAGCAATAGCTGTTCTTTCTCTCTGGCCGTTATTATACCAGTGGCTGAGCAGATGGACCAGCACACGTAGGATGAGATACAGAAGTCAGAGAAGTCCATTTCTGGAATAAGTCTGGTTTTGTTTTAGAAAGAGAATTAGGCCCTGAGTTAGCAAAATGCTTGTGTGTGTTTAAGTCTTACTGAACTGAGGTGTACTAACAGGCAGGTCCTTTGGTGTTATGCTGAGTCAAGACTTTGTTATGTTATAGTCCTTGCGGTTATTAAAATGTCTTTTAAAAATGCTGGAGCCCTGCCACAAGTCTTTTGCATAAAAAATGATGAGGCAGGAATAGTAGATAACACAAGAAGTCTGGAGGAAAGTCAGGAAAGTTTGATCTACTCTTAGCCTATTACAGTGACACTCAGTCCTGACTAATGCAGGAGCCAGGGATCAGTCAGCATTAACCAAAGCTCCACAACCAAGTACACACACTCAGGTGAATAGTAGCAGATGCATGCCAGCTGAAAAGACACTATGCACTATGTAGTTACATATGCTGGGTTAGGGTCATAGCATGTTTTGCATTATTCACAGGCAATCATTTCTGTGATAAGGGCCTGCATAGAGCCACAGGTGATAAGGTGAAGAGGCATTAAAGAGCTGCTGCTATCTCAGTGCTACTGGCCTATTTTGTCAGTATGCAGGAGCCCCAACAGCTGTCAGGACTGTCTCAGTAGGCAGTCACTGGCATATCTTCTAGGCACGGGTCTGAGCTGTCATGGTTAGATGTCCACAGTCTGAATTCATCCCCAGATGACCTCCTGTCCTCGTCAGCAGTGGTCCCTGTTGATGGACCTTTGGCCTCTCTTAGGCCCTGGCCTCACTTCTAGGCCAACCTAAGAGCGAGAGGAGCACTGAGATAGGATCTGTGGGGCTCCAGGCAAGCCCAGGTGAGAGGACCAATTTATGAAGGGGTTCGGGGTGGACCCCTGCTGAGCGAGTAGATCAGCTGCTTTCAGACTGATCCCTAGAGTCTTGGCTGGCCAATGCAAGGGGCCAGGGCCAACAGGCTGAAGGGCAATTAAGCCCACTGCAAAGGACAAGCCAGGGCAGCAGAGAGCCCTGGCACCCTGGTTGGCCTAGAAGTGAGGCCAGGGCCTAAGAGAGGCCAAAGGTCCATCAACAGGGACCACTGCTGACGAGGACAGGAGGTCAGCCAGCAAGCAGCCTGGAGTGATGGAGGCTGAAGCTCAGCCATCTGATGGGAAGTATCCTGTAAGGGGTCTGAAACAGAGTTGGGGCCAGCGACCAAGGATATGTTAAAAGGTAGAGGCTGGAATAGGAGTGAGCTGCCCAGGAAGAACATTAATGAGCCCAGGGAGGGAGGTATGACACCAGGACAGGTAGTCCTGTCCTGCAGTGGTCCTGGGGCATGACCTAAAACTACACCCTGCTGGGTTTGGATGGTGTAGTGGGACTGCCTGTGGCAGGGCAATCTCCAGGAAATGCCATACCTATGTCTCCCTAGTGAAAGGTGAGTATGGGACGCCGGAAAGCCTTGGCCCCTACTGCCTTGTGGGTGACCCTGTAGAGGAGAAAAGCGAGAGGAGCACATCCAGAGAGAAAAGCACCAGGCTTGGGTGACAACACAGGGACCAGGAGGGCTTGAGGCCCAAAGCCTGAGAGTGAGGCTTGGGCAACAATACAGGGGCCAGGAGGGCTTGAGGCCTAGTGGGAGTCCTGAATTAGAACGAGGTCTAGTGAGAGGCTGAGTTAAGGGCCCAGGTATGTCAACAGACACCTGAGGCCTGAGTGGGCTGTAGGCCGAGTTGAGACGCCAGGGGCTGGAGTCAGCCCAGAGTGTGAGGCAGTAGGCCTGATGCCCCGTCATAGAGTATGGCCTGAATTGAGTGGCCTGAAGGTCTGTGAAGGGCCAGGACCAAGAGTGCAAGAGTTGAAGCCTGAAGGGCCATAGAGAGTAGGGAGCGTGGGTGGTCCTGAAGGACTATGAAGAGTAGAGCAGAGTGTGTGTGGCCCATGATGGGGCAAGATTGAGTGTAACCTAGTAAAAAGGGTAGCATGAGTGTGAGACACAGTTATGGGGCATGTGAAAGAGCCCCAGCATAGGGGCAGAGTTTGGCCCTGGAGAGGGCTAAGTAAGTGTCTACTTTGAGGCATGGGACATGGTAAAGAGGATGTTGGAGTCATGTAATAAGCCCTTGGCATCGGGGCATTAAATGGGCAGCCTCCCACCTAGAAACAACAATTAAGGTCCAACAAAGGCATGGCAGATGAACCAGGTGGGCAGACTGCCCTAGACAGGTGGGTGGGCCAATATTGTGACCGGCCTTGGGACAGCCCCCATCACACTCCTCTGAAAATCCCCCAAGTGTTTTCCTAGTTTACAACAGGTCATGCTGCCCTATCTGCCATCACATCAGTGCAGGCTACTGGTCAGGTGTGTGATCCCACTGAGATTAAGCACACTGAGCCCAGATGTTCTGTGTTTCACCAGCACAAACCTTTAAGACTCAACGAGGGCAGGATTTGGCTTGTGCCACTAACTGTAACTGCGCTGCGATGGGGCTTTCTCTGGTACAGAAGGAGTTAAAGACAGTCTCTGGTCTGGGCTAACTCTGCCCTGCAACCAGTGCCAGGCCTGGAGGAGGATAAAAGGAGGCTGCCTGGGTCAGGTAGAAGATAATCTGCAGCTGAGATTGAACTTTCCTCTACTGCAGGCAAGTGGCTTTTTTGGCCAGTGCAAACAACCAAAGAATACTGGCAATGGCTTCCAAATGCTGGCGTGCTCATTTAGCCCCTGAAAGCACTTAGCCCCTTGCTTATGCCCTTGTGTATTCAGGACACTGCATTTCCTGGTTGTTTCTTTTATCTTGTGTATTCCTCATCAAGTCTGCAGAGGCTGAGTATGTCCAAGCCTTCCTGCTCAGTTCAAGCTGGCACAGCCCATGATTTTGCTACCTCGCTTTGTGACTCAGTTTCCCCTGTATATTAAGTGGCAGCACTAATACTTAACTTGCAAGGCTAAAATAATTAACTCATTGAGCAATTGGCAGCACTAAAAATTGTTGTTTATGGTGTAGTTAGTAATAAACTAGGGCTGTGGTCAGAAGAGTGATTATCTCCGATCGAGGATGGTCTTACTTTTGCACCTACTTTTGCATGGGAAGCTGAGCCATGTCAGCTGCGCACAGGTCCAGAAGCTGGAGGCAGACTGACTCCATAGCTGAGAAATCAAGGCTTGGGGCGGGGGGAAAATCTCTCGACTCTTTCACTGACCTGCTGAGTGACCTGAAACAAACCCTTCCATATTTCAGTACCTCTGTTTCCTTCTTGGTGAAATGGTGATAACATGACTACCCTTCCTCTCGGTGAGACGAGCCCTTGAAAAGCTACATGCTCTTGTTTCTGGGGCTTGTGATAATGATACATTAAGCAGCATAGACTCTGAATTGCTTTGCCCAAGCTGCACTGGCTTTGCAGTGCTGACAGGAGTAAAAACATGTGTTTGTGTTTTGGTCCTATAAAGTGAACGGGTATGACTCACCAGAAACATGTGGGGCAGATGTCTGTCTGTGGTAATGAGGTGTCACTTTTATACAGTTTCTTTTTCTGAACCCAACCACATTTTAAAGCTACTTTGAATGCCCTGCTGGGGGTGTTACCGAGCTCAGTTTAAAATGGCATAGAAGAAAGATGTAGGGTGATGTTTCCAAAAGTGCTTGAGTGATTGAGAAGTCTCGAGGTACATCTGTACCGCTTCCCTGCCAGGACCGGGCCTGCCACTGAGGGAAATGAGCTGTGTCTGCCCACTCCTACCCGGTGCCTGACCAGGTCTGGCTGTTTTAGCTGTCAATGCTGCCTTCCTAAGCTGGATCGCACGCTGAATGAGTGGGCAGGGCGTATTAACCTCAGCGCTGGGCCCCGTTGGGAAGAAGCCATTAAAACATGGTCCCTGATCATGAGGGATGCTGAGGGTGCCAGATGCCTAATCACTTTGCTCCTCTTAAAATCTTACTTCTGCCAAATCTGACATAACCTATTCATTCAGGTCCCCATTCAGCGGAGCACATAACCACTTGCCTAGTGCAGTGGTTCTCACCGGAGGTGCCGGGGCATCCTGGCATGCCATGCAACCCCCTCGGGGTGCCACAGTGTGGGTGCTGCTGTGACCAGGTAAAAGTGCCTTGTGTGCACCTCGTGGGATCTCATTAGGTTTTCTGACCAGTAAAGCAGGCAGGAGACCTGGCTCATGCTGCAGCCCTTCCCAGTCTTCACCCCTACCCTCCACCACGCTCCTGCCAGAAATAGAGGTGCGTGGGCCATTACCCCAGTTGAGGCAGCACCACAGTGGCTCTCAGCCAGGATGCTGCCGCACTCAAACAAAGTTGTTGAGCCCTGATTCTAAACAGATTGAGAACCGCTGGCCTAGTGTAAAGTAGGTTTGGATTTTTAATCCCATTGAAGTCAACAGGATTTAAGCGCATGAGTGCCTGCTTCACGACCTGACAGAAATGTTAAGACACAAGCTCAGCTCAGTATGACTTGCATGCAGTACACACTCCTACTCCCCCTTCACACTGTGCAGCTCAATGCACTTGCTAGCAGCAGCACTCCTCCATTAGCGGTGCCCTCATGACCTCCACGGCATGCAGCCCTTGCTTCAATAACCCGCTGCAGGGCTGTCAGTGCGACCCCCTCAATACAATCCCTACTTTCCATGTGAACTTCCTCTGCTTCCACACAGTCTGCATGGGTCATTACAGCAATGTCAAACTCTTCCCTCCCAACTGAGCCCCTATGGATACGATCAACAGCCGTACTGGAAAACATCTCCCGGAAACAGAGGCATGCAGGTGGGTGGAACTACTTCCCAAACAGGGAAGAATCTCATAAAATGCCCTTCTTACTGGGAAGGAAAATGTTGCAAAGAAGCAGCACATTCATGGTGCATCTACTTCGTGCATATGTTGCAATGGCTGAACAGTGCATTAGGTGGCATCACTCAGGATGGAAGCTGAGGTGAGTCTCAGCTCACAGTGGATGTGCAGTGACCAAAGATCTGTAAATTATTTAAAACAAATGACACCCCAAGGCAAAAAAAAAAAATGTTTTTCTGGAAAATCCCAATTTCAGAGTCCGTGGCTCAGAAGAACCCCCTGTAAATGTGGCTGTCCCAGAGGCTCTGATTCAGCTGAGCCATGAGTATGCTCCCGCTGCCCACAGAAATGATCTTGGATCTTTTCTGGAAGGGGGAGGCACAGGGAGTTGAACTATCTGAAGTCTGGGTCCAAGCAAGAAGGCAAGGATGGGAATGAGTTTGGAGGGTCAGTACAAAAGTGGCAAAGCCGGGGCACTGATTAGCAGACAGTGATTCCAGCCCATTGCTGTGAAGGGAGACGCTCTGCATTGGAACTGTGTCCAGATAACTGCACCGGACAAGGGACATGACCCCTTATCACAGACCACCTTGCTGTAGAGATCAGAGTCCTCTATCGAGTCACAGAACAAGCAATATATGAGCCTTCCATTGATGAATTTGCCTAATAAGAGGTTACAACCATCCATATGCACTGACAGGTTTAAACACTGAGGCAAGATGGGACTTCTATAGGGTGGTACAAGGGGAGATAATTAGGAACCATGGAATGAAAATAAGCCAAGGGAAATGTAGATGACATCAGGGACAAAATCCAAACGGTGAGATTCAATAGGCTGTGAAACGGTCCCCTGAGAGAAGTGCAAGCTCTGTCATTTATGACTTTTCGACCTGTGACAGGACAAGGCCCTGAAGAACTAAACCCAATGCTGCATTGCGGTGGAAGGACATAGCTGATCTAAGCATGCTCATGACCAACAGAGCTTTGGAATGGGGAAGATTTTTATTTCCCTGCCTCTGGTCCTGGCTGCTGTCTTCTGCCTCACAGGACAGTGGAAAATTAAAAGTGTGAGACTCCTGGCAATTGGTCAATGCTAACTACAGTGGAGGGGAGTGGGCAAGTTTCTTTCTGATCTTAGTTTGGTATTCTCTGACGCATGAAAATTAATTGGCCTTGTAATGTGTACCCCAGCTAGTGTGACTGCAGCTCACTGGAAAACGGGGGTTAGACCTGGAGATAGGGAGTCACAATGTCTGGGTTTTGATCCCAGTTCTGACACTTATTTGCAAAAATGATCATTGCTTGAACTCTTGGGCACCCAACTGAAGACCCCTCGGACTTTGGTTTGACAGTGCAAAATCCTGCCCCCCCACCCCCCAAGTCCACCTATGGCCAGAGGGGAAAGCAGGTGTTCGATGCTTCTGTAAAGTCAGGTTATCAATGGCCTTTAATTCAGCATCAAGAAGTCAAAGCAAAGGCTGCATTTGAAAATCCAGGCTTAAAAATAACCTCTCTGTGCCTTGGTTTCCCTCTATAGAGCAAGGGAAATTGTACCTACCTCAGAGAAGTGCTGTGGCCAGTAACATTTGCAAAGTACTTTTTAATCCTCTGTTGAAAGGTTCTGTGTGAGGGAGAGTTATTATTATTACATAAATGTGTCTAAGATTTTCCTGCATGGGCCTTCAGCTTGTCACAAAGATGTTTCCCCTTTGCCAGTGCATCTGCTTTTTGCAACGAGGCCACAGAGTCTGCCAGGCTCGGGTCCACTCTAATATACCACACTGAAGCTTTGGGTTAAAAAGCCCCAAAACAATCAAGAACCTTTAAATCAATAAAAAAATAACTAAATCCCTTTTCTCTCTTTTTTTTTCCCTAGGAGAAAAACTGTATAAGGATCAAAAGGGAAGAGTAGTGACTTTGCTGAGGATCTGCGGATGCCTCCCATTCCATCACACAGGTGTCCATCTCTGAGCCTGGAGGGGAAGAACACAGGTATGCTTGGCCTCCTGGAGCGTGGTTGGGACAGCTGCGAAAACATGTGCTCTCCGTCATGTCAGATCATCCGGCTAAAGTAAACCCATGAGGTCATGCCGACACTGTTGTGTCACCCTGTAATAATTAGGACCACTGCCCAGTTGCCTTACAGCCCCCAGACCCAGCTTGCATACAGGTGTGTTGTTATTAAGCAGCTGGCATAACAAGGCCATGCCAGTGCAAAGTATGAAACAGCACTAGGCTTGTCCAAAACTAACATAGCTGGGCCTTGAAATATGGTCCAGGGGGTACAATTCTCCCTCTTGGAGATGAAAACAAATCGTAAAGGTTAAAAGGCAGGAATCAGGCCTGTTGCATTGTACAAATGTAGAGGAATCTCTGTGCATCGTCCCAGGAGTAAAAGCAGTTAATAGGTAGCCAAGTCAGAGGTTTAAAAATAGAACCCTCCACATAGCTATTCGGTGATGTCTCTGCCGTACTGGCCAGTGTTTGCTGCTACAAACCCCAGCAAGTTCAACGGCAGATTTTTAACATTGGGCGTTTGCTTACACACAGTGGGGTGGCAGATGGGAGGGGGGCTTCGGAAAAATCGACTTGAAAGGTGTTGGGATTACAGGTAACATGCCAAATTCCCTTCCCTGTTACGTTAGCTCAGCTCCATTGAAATCAAGATTAACTGTAGAGGGGAGAAGATTTTAGTGGACAATAATCTGAGAAAGGTATATATATGTTAAGAAGTCCCCTTTCCTTATCAGATGAGGGACAGGAGAATCAAGTACTTCTTGGTGGGGTCTTGTGCTGTGACATGCTGGAAGATTGTGGTACAAAGAATGAGGCTGATCACGGCCCATTTGACTTACACCTGTCTTGCTATAAGTGTGGATTGCTACAAAGAGTCATTGGTAGTGTGTATGGATGCCAAGATTGCTTGCGACTCTGAAAATATGTGGTGTTTTGTATTAATGGGAGCAAGCTCTTTTATAGAAGCCCCAATGCAAGAAGTCTTGTGCCACACCTTGGCATCTCTTTCACAATAGCAAATAGGATCCAGTGCATATGATAAAGGCATAAACCTGAGGTTCCTGAAGATGCCTAATGTCAGACGAGTCTGTTTGGAAACCTCTATTTTCTGCTGGGCCCTGACTAGTGAGCATAAATATGAGAACAGAGAGTATCTGCTGGGCCTATTAAAGCTGCCATTCAGTATAATGTTCAGCCACTAGGTGTCTCTGTGTGCTGTAGCACAAGGTCCCTGGTAAACGAAGGAGACAAAGCTGGAGCTCAAGTTGTTTCGGAGTCTGCTTCTGTGCTTCCCGTTTCAAAGCCTGAGATTCCACATATCATGCAATTTGTTAGGGTGTATTTGGCAGTCTGGTATTCACAACTGCCCCGAGTTACAGCTCCAACCACTTGCAGTGATCCACTGTAGTAATACACTGGATACTACCTCCATCCTTACTTGCATTCAGTCAAGTAAGCACATTAATTGAAGCAAGTCTCATATGACACGGGATCGGTAGAGGCTATCCTTTTAATATCTTGTTATTTATTTGAAGCTTGTATCTTTCCATGAGGCTGTCAAAAAGGATGCATGGATCAGGATATACAGGAATAGAAGTGGAGCTGACTGGTCTGAAAGGGTTTCAGTAATGTAGCTTTGATTCAATGAAGAGGATTTTTTTTTAATGCACCATTACAAGCTTCTACCTCCCATAACTCAGCTCACATTTTCTCACCCAGCCTTCTCTAAAACTCTATTGCCTAGTCTTTTTCCCACTGCAATACCCTATAAATCCAGAGCAGGTGCGCACAGCTCGTATTCCAGTGCCAATCTGATAGTTCAAACACTGCCCCTGCCTCCCTTAAGGAGAATCATTTGCAAAAATAGAGCCCATTCCAGCCGAGAGGAGACCTGGCAGGGAGTTCAGCTCCCCCAGCTGTTCCCTGGTGCTGCATGATCTCCCTTTCCCAGGGCAGCTGTGTGCTCCAGGCATGATGGAGCAGGGCCACAGTTTGCTGTTGCAGTTGGGAGCTTTACCCACAATGGTGTTTCTGGTCTGGGCCTTTTTTGCCTGTGAAAAAAATGTCAACGGAAACCTGTTGAGCTCTGTATTGGCAATTTTCTTCTTTACCAGAAACCTTCTATATTGACACTGTTAATACCGTTGTGCTCAAGAACCATTCTCTGTTAACAGCTTTTTCAGTGGCTTATCTTTTGATCATCTTCACACTGATAACATGACTAATAATTTCATGCTCCTATCCCTCTGGTGAGACCTCTTTAATCTGAATATTGCTGGTTTTATTCTGAGCATCTTCTTGGAAGAGGGATAGGAATACTAGGAGCCTGACATTGTCCCTTAACACCTTCCCCTCTGCTCATGAAGTAGCATTATCCGCATAGGTTTTCTGACAGGGAAACTGAGGCACAGGTGGGCAATGACTTCCCAAAGACACCCAACAACATGGGTTTAAAGCCCAGGACTTGTGGCAGTTTTGATTTTGATCTCAAAGGAGAAAAGGTGTTGCCTGAAAGCAAACTTTCCTTATTAAACTGAAGCAAGATTGACTATGTGGCTGACACTTATAGTGGAGGCCCGTCTCCCCACAGCAATTGCTGTCTTTCACACAGCCTGTGGGAGGCAAATCTCTGTGTTAGAGGCTGGGAAGGCAGTGCTAAGATCCTGGCAGTATATATTCCACCAGGCTGGATGGTGCAATATCTGGGGATGCGGGGGAGACAGAGCTTCCACACACGGAGGTGGGAGATATTGAGAGAGAGGAACAGTTCCAGTTAAGCTACTGTGTTGTCTACTAGTCCACTTAATTGTGAGGGCAGACTTGGGGAGGTATAGCCACTCTAAGGTTGATTTCATCCGTCCAGCAGGCGGGCCGGAAGGGTGTGCGGGTGACGCCATTAGCTTTCATGATTTATATGGATACCAGAAGTCTTCACTGGGAAAGCAGCTCTCTCCACTGCAGTTGGATGTCATTTATTTTTGGTATATGTGGATACTTGTTTTCATCACCCACTAGCCAGCAGGCAAGAGTATCTCATAACTTATGCCTGTGATGTCACCTGGCTCCAGTGAAATTACGAGACGCTGCGCTGCAAGAGACTGAAAACCAGCAAGCGTGTTTAAAAGGCAGCAAGAGACCGGGTTGAATGAGGAATTTTTGTCAACTGACTTCTCTCTGCAGCAACAAAGGCTTGGCTGCCAAGAAACATCACAACAAACAAGGAGAGGGAGATATTTATGGAGCCGCAGGAGATCAGGAATATGGGACACGTGAAAAAGCACTGGGATTTGCATCCTCAGTAAAATCAGATAGGAGGGAACTTAAACATCCTGCAGAATGACTGGTATTGTTACCTCTGTGGATCGGGTACAGTTTATAATTCAGCACATCTTGAATCATGGGCCATATCATGAGTTCACCTCTTAGGGAGCATGAAGGGGCTTCTGGTGCCAATGAAGTTCATCTTTTGGTCTCTGATCATGTGATAATACTTTAGCCCAATCCAACCTCCTTTACCCAACATCTGTGCACCAAGGACTTGATCCAGAGTGCACAGGAGAGAGTGCAAAGGCACTTGTTGACTTCAGCAGGCTTTGGATTAGGCCCTAAGAGACCTTCTTTCTTCATGCTGCTGCACAGGAAAATGCTAACACAAAACCTGGAGTGGAAGATGCCAAGTCAGTGCCATTTGGAAAATGCAGCTCTGCTGTATTGTATTGGATCCCAGGCTGAGGAGGTGGCAGTCCCTGTTTAGGTGATGCTGCTGAAAACGTAGGTGAAATTTTCAGAAGATGCCAAGTGATTTTCAGAATATAAAGCCCATGTTTAAGAAGTATTAAGGTATCTCAAGATGCAGCCAGGAGCCTTGGGAGACTTGCAAAAGTGCTTAGGTGCCTAGAAGCAAAAGCAGTAGCAGTGGCCACTTTTGAATATCCCACATAGCACTTATCTCCATCATTTTAGATATCTAAATACCTTTAAAAACGTGCCCCTCTGTCTCACTGACTTGCACTGAGACTCCAAAGAGGCTAGTCCACTTTTCAAAATAAGACTTAGCTCCTACATTCCTTAGGGCATTGCCTTCATGGTGCAAGGTAGCATTGGGATGACATGTGCCAGGCCAGCTCTGTATATGCTAGCTTCCACCCCAAAACAGGGCAGCTGCCTTTGTGTGGCACTGTGAACATGCCAATTAAGGCTCTGAGCAGAGCTGACTGGTGCTTTGCAATAAGACAGCTGCACTGCATCCATTTCCAGAGTGGGTATGACATGTCTCGGCATGGTGCTGCCTTCCACCATATAGACATAACCTTAGGTATTCTTGAATATTTGATTCTTTAGCCCTCGACTAAAAACTAGAGAAGCTAAGCTGCCTACATTGGAATTTTCCCAAATTAAGGTGGGGAAGTATCATATCAAAAGCTAAACTCTCTTAAAGCTAGTGGCTATTTGGCTCATAGGTTTGGGTTTGTGGCTCTCTGTGCATTCAGCTAGAAACTGAAAATAGTTCTGGATCGGAACTGCCGGGATAAATTGTGTCCTGATTTATAACCCCCACCCAACATGCAGATCCTTTGATTCCAACAATCAGTGAATTCTGATGGGATTGCACAGGATGTGAGTCAGGGCAGAATTTATTCTGCTGTACAAGTATCACCTCATCATCACTGAAATGGGCTGGAACAAGGAAGTCATTTAACAGTGCACGCCAACATTACGCTATAGTTTAGGACAGGTAATGCTAAAAGACTCTCAGTCCAGTGAAAACTACAGGGGGTACATATAGGCAGGCAAAATACTGCAATTATGTCAGGACCCCAGGATTAATCTCCACTGCTCCAAGAAATGTCAGGGGATTTTTAATGACCACAACTGATCAAGACCGTGAGGCAGTATATCATCAGTGTGTTGTTACCTAATTGCAGGCCACAATGGGATAGATTCTACCAGAAGTTTAATATTGTAAAATCCAAGATGGAGGAAGATTAGTCAGGCTGATCCAAAGGTATAACTAAGAGTAATGGAGTGCAACTGAGCAAAGGGAAACATGCCTTAACATTGAGGTCTGTTAGACTACAGAACATTTCCTCAAGGGAAATGGGGGAAAGCTTCATCATTTAAGTCATTGAAGCCTGGGCTGGGTAAAGTACAAGAGCAGTTTCAACCTGTGGTTCACGGGTCCCTGGGGGCCTCCAGACAATGCCTAAGGCAGCAGTTCCCAAACTGTGGGTCACGACCCCAACTGGGGTTACAACGTCAGTGGATGGGGCTGCGATAAACAGGGATCCGGGTTTTCCAGAGTGAGAAAGATGTGGGGAACCGCAGGTTTCCCTTGGCAGGCTGGCAGAGCTCCAGCCTGCAAGGGGCTGCTTGGGGCTGGGGGGAGCAGGGGAGGGCGATCAAAGACAGGGGCTGCCACGTGCATGTGCGTGTGCACATGTAAGCCAAGCGGGGTGGGGAGAGTAGCTCCCGCAGCTCCTTCCAGGTATGTCTATAGGGTGAGGCAGGGGGGAAGGGGCACAAGCGATGTGTTGGGAGAGCTGGTGGGGCACAGGTGATGGGGACAGGGGAGCACAGGTGACACAGCAGAGTGGGGTGAGGAGGCCCAGGCAACTTAGTGGGGCACGGGGCTGCAGCAGGGCAGACCAGCTCCAGGCAGGAGCCGACTCCATGGCCCAGAGGGCAGGATCTGGTGCAGGAGGGAGCACCGCACCACCACGGAAACCAAGGTGAGGCATGGCAGCAGCAGCGGTGTGGGGTTGTGCCCCCGCTTCTGCTGGGTGGGTAGGGGGCACCTCACCTTGGCGACCGTGGTAGTGTGGCGCTCCCTCCCATGTCAGGTCCCGACCGCTGGGCCATGGAGCCCCCAGGGCAGGGCAGCAAGGTGGGGTGCCCCAAGCCTGCAACGGGCAGCCCACATCCTCCCCCTCACCATGGGCTCTGCTTCAGTTGTGCCGCCTGTGGTAGGGGGAACGGAGGGTGGGAGCCGGGCTCTGCACTCCACTTCAGCTGCTGCCTCCCACGGGAGGCAGCCAGGGCTCAGGCACTACTGGGGTGGGGGGTGCTCTGGGTTGGGAGTGAGGGGCAATGCTGAGGAAATGGGGTTATAAATGGGGTCATGCTAACAAAAAGTTTGGGAAGCGCTGGTCTAAGGGGTCTACAAAAGATGGCTATGAAAGTAAAGTTTCAGATCCCAGAAAAAGCATCCCATTTCCAAAGAGGTCTGCACCTCCATTCAAAAAAAATGTTAGGGGTCCTCCTCACCTCCATTTGCAATTGTTTAGGTGTCTGCAAATGAAAAAAGGTTGATAACCACTGTACTAGAGAATACACAAGGTAGGCAACAGTCCTCTGTTGCCAGAACTAGATGACACGGGGCGGGGGCTGCTATTACACTTGTTAAATGTCGCTGGATTTAGTGCAGCCATAATTGATTTACCTTGGTGCCACAGAGACCAGAGCCAGGCCCTAAGACACCTTGGAAGGTCCCGTTGCCCTGTTCAGTAGGTACTGCATCCCTCTGAGTTTTTTTCTTTGAGTGGGGCTAATCATCTCTTGGAAATGTGGTGGAAGATCTCTCCCGTTGGAGACAGTCTGCTGTTGACAACAGTCATTAGTGGGATGTTGGGAGACCGGAGTCCTCTTCTGCTGTATGACCTTGAACTATTTACCTCACCTTTTTGTGCCACTATGTGGGGCTTTTAAAGTGGGCGGGTGATTTAGGATCAAGAAATCCCACCAAAAATCATGTCAGTGCTTTTCAGAAAGCCTGTTCTCTGTCTCTTTGACCATAGCCCCTGTGGACACAGCTGAGGCAGCTTTCTACAAGCTAGCTAGTGTGTACTGCCAGCATGTAGCTACACAATGCTGACATATTATACGGGCATGTATATGGCCTAACTTTGAGGCCTCTAGGCGTTACGGCAATACTAATGCTACTGATACCTAGACAGAACCACTGGGGACACCTGTGTGAAGATATCCATAATTAGTTTGCTTGCCTTTTTGGTATTGGTTTCTGAAACTAAAAGCCCACAGAAGATTGTGTATCTTCTTGAATTTTTTTTTTTTTTTACTTTTAAGAAGCATTTATTCCAGGGAGGGTGACAAATCGGGGCCAGTAGAGATTATGTAAGTGGAACAGGCTTGGTTCTTCCTTCACTTATAGCGAAGCCAGTCTGTAATGGCAACGTTGAAATAGCTCCCACTGTCTTCTGGGATGGTCATCTCTCCTTTGCCTAAGGAACCCAGCCTCATCATACGTAAAGTATATGGTCTGGTGCTTATACCGACTGTGTTTCACATAGCAAAGTCTTGCTGCATAAGCAGAGCTTGGCCCGCCTCCTGGAATTTGCTGTCGAGCACTGGGTGGGACTGCGCTCTTTGCTGTCCAAGCTCACGGTCTGGTCTTCAAGGTTGGATTTATTACTGGTGGCTGGCCTTTGTAGTTCATTACATGATGACTACTCTGATCGCAGAGGATAACTGTCTTCTAGACCAGTCTCTGAGGGAACCTGCATTCCTTTCTTATCTACTACCAGCCTGATTTATGCTTTCAAAAATTAGTCCTTTATTTATTAGCATAGCAGAGCCAAAAGCCATCTCCAGTGCTTTCTGTTGCATATGCAAAATTCCACCACCCTTTACTTGCTTCCCTAGAGAGCTTCACTAGTAAATTCAGTCTCACACAATCAGATGCTGCTTCAAAGAGACTGACTTTTATAGTGGCCAGGCAAGAGTCCCCCCCAAGCAAGTGCTGAGGTTTATGAGCAACCTG
The DNA here is from genome assembly GCF_000455745.1 of Alligator sinensis. NCBI lineage: Eukaryota > Metazoa > Chordata > Crocodylia > Alligatoridae > Alligator > Alligator sinensis. The sequence continues at coordinate 294,221 of NW_005842615.1, read as the reverse complement.
TTATTTGATACCATGCCCCCAGCAGGGGGGTCCCATGGAGCTGTGTAGTGAAACACAAACTATTCCATGTGTTTAGTAGAAAGAATGTGCTCTGCTTTTCTGACCTTGTCTTGGACCAGTATTGCTCATGTGCTCCCAGGATCTCACCCACACTGGTATAAAAGTAGGGCTAAGTGACTCCAAAGGAGTTCTTTGGATTTACACTGAAGTGGCTGAGCTCTGTTTATGATGCTTCTTGAGCTAGTGAGGGGAGTACAGGGTCTGACTGAGTCTAATGAAGCCCTAAACCCTTGAAGTGAACAGTGCCTGCCTCATTGCTATCCGCAGGATCCAGACAAGCGCAAAAATAATAACAAGACTACCAACAGGCCCAGCTGGACAAGGACAACTTTGGCTTCAACTTAAAGGCAGCAGAGGCCTCTACACTGCTGGTGCACAGAGGAAGAGAATTATGTGAGCCAAGTGAAGCACAACAGGCAAAAGCTAAGAGGGAATGATGAGAATCAGATAGAGGGTGTTATCAAACAGCCCAAGAGAAAAAGACTGTCAGCATCTCGTGAGGGACCAACAAATCACTTGGAAGAGATAGGCTAATGCAGAGCCTAATCCACAGCACGATTAATAAAACCTGACAAAGCCAATGTATCACTGACCTGCAAACTTAACAACATTCAGACGCTGTGAAGATCAACCCTCAGGCAATAGAATTTATAGCATGGAAAACTTAAGAGAGCTAGAAAGGTAGCTGTAGTATATAGGAATTGGGTAGCATCTTTTTAAACAATTTGGAAACCAGCTAGTGGGCTATCGTATCATTTGTTGCTGAAGCCACCAAGGCTAAGTACAGATAGTCAAAAAGCCCAAGCCTGATTCAGCCTTTGCAGGTTAGTCTAAGATTTACAGATTAAATTGAAACAGAAGCCAACAGACATTTAGCTTTGATTCAGGAAATGCAGCCACATCCCTGTAGGGGCTCAAGCCAGAAGCAGGGGAGCGCTAGGGCAAGTTTCTCTGGCTGTGTGTTCACTTCCTCTTCCTGATGCCCCCGAGGTCTCTGGGATTTGCAGTCCAGAATTACAGCAGCAGGACTCTGCAGGGTTGCTGATGGCTTCTGGGATTTGTAGTCCACAGTTGCAGCCAGCAGTAAGTTCAAGCAAGGGAAAGGGTATTTAACCCCCCTCCCTAGCCCCAGACCCCAGCTGGGGTTTGCTTGGGGAGGGCAGTCCCTTTCCAACCCTCCACCCCCTCCCCATAGACTGAGCTGCATCCCCAAATGGGCTTGGCCCCCCTTGTCAGCCAGCCCTCGCTGCTCCAGCTTGAGAGCAGAGGAGCAGACACAGCCTAGCCCAGCCCAGCCCAGGGCTGGAAAGCATGCTGGGATGCTGTGGGACTGTGATTTACGTTGAACCAGGAAGGGGTCTGGGACAGAAGTTTCATAAACTGTTTTGACCCAAGTCAGCTAAGTCTGATACCCCATCCAACCAGGTTTATCTTAAACCAGTTTCAGCCATTTTGAAACTGGTTTATGTGCACATAGGTTCTGTTCTGTTACAGGTTTAAACCATGTTCTGATCACTTAAACTGATTTATGTGTAACTTCTGCCCCTAGCAGTAGATGGAAAACTAGGCCTTTTTTGTTGGTGTGTAGCCAGAAAACATGTTTGTTAAGAACCCAGCCGAATCCATGTGGTTTCCTCCTATTCAACACAATAGTCAGCATACTACAGGGGTTCATGGGGCAGTCACTACAGGGGGCATGAGAGAGTTTCCCTCCACAGGACAGGCTTTGCAAAAAGCAAAGATTTCCAAGTCCAAGTGAAAAGTTGGGCTCCTAACTCCATATTCTGCTTTTTCAGAAATGCTGCATTTTTTCTTGCCCTCTAGATGTCCTTGGGTTTCATTTCTGGGGTGCAGGGACATCCTCCTCCTTTATATTTACTGAGGGCTCAAGTATGGCAGACTTCACTGCTCAAGTAGTCCATTGAAATCCACAGATGACACCACACCCTTAACAAGGAGACAAATGATTAGGACATAAGTGGGGCTCTAGCCCATCTTTTCATTGCTGCCCAGGGTAGCTGGTGAGTACATGAGATGAAATACATTGCTCACTCTGAAGCTTCAGGGAGGAGTGTGCTTCCTTCCTCCAGATTGTCCTGTAACTGCGGCAAGACATTACAGTCCCCATTACATTGACCATGGGTGTATGTGGGTGACTGATGTTTCATCCTCTGCTGAGGGGCCAGCATCAGGCCCCACAGGATGTGTAAATCCTCAAGATGACTTTTGTGGGGCTGTGGTGATGCCCAGGCCTCAGCACAGAGGGGATTTTGCCCACTGGTCCTGACTGTGCTCACATTCAGACTGCTTTTACATTGGAGTGCCTCCCCCAGTTTCCTTGGAGCTACTCAAGATTTGCTTTGGTGTTTGAGTGGAGGATCAGGTCTGGGGTATTTCCTTTTCAGGGGCCTCAATGGAAATCAGTGGGTGTCTTTCCAGTGATTTCAGCAGGCTTTGGACTAGATTCAAGTAAACTCAGTCCTACAAAGTATTTCACAGACTGTGCTCAATGCCATGTTCCTAGCTCAAGCAAGGGTCCCATGGAAGTCAGCAGGAGCCAGGTACGCCCAGTTGAGGCACACAGCATCAGGCCCTGTATGTTATTTATTACAGGGAGGGATGAGTTGGCATAACCGCAGAATAGAGATAAACAAGGGAAGACATTTTGATCAGTTTAAAAAAGAAAATTTCTAAAGGGAAAAAGAAGAAAAACTCAGAGTTGCCAACGACTGTAAAACACACAAATTATTCAATCTGTGCTTCACAGACAAGACATTTTTGATTCCAAGGCAAAGAAAAATAGGCAAGACTTCAAGCTACAAGCCAGAAATATCATGTAACCGGTAACAGGCTTTTATTGACATAGGAAGTGGGATGGTTTTGATAAAATAAGAGCCCGTACAAACAATTTTCTTTCCCCATAACTCAGACTGAAGCACTGCGTGGTTTAAAAAAAGAATATGTTTATTTCCACCTCCCATGCCCCCCACTGTTTTTTTTGCATATTTGGTTCTCAAGCAGACAAAGAGCGCGGTGATCGAAGGACTGATAGTTTGTAGGTAAGCACAGCGCTGGGATTTAAGCTTCTTCTTGCTTAAAGGGGTCAGACACCCACAAGATGCCTCTTGCTTAAGCTCTCAAACTAGGGCTGAGCTAGGAGCCTCTGACCAAGCTATAAGCTCAGTGCTGGTCTCCTGTGCACTGAGGAATTTCATCGTGAAGTAACAGTGGTACATAAGGAACAAGGGGGCACAGACAGTCTTGCAAGGTGCTTTAGCTGCAGATTTCCACGTATGTCCATGCAGTTGGCCCTTACTGAAAACCAGAAATGCCTGAGAGCTCATCCTGTGTCTGTTCCAGTCCTTTCCCTTTGTGGTGTAGGCAGAACCTGCTTCCACGGTTGCTGAGCCCAGGCCACAGTACAGGTAGCCCCTCTGTAGTGAAATTAGGCTGTACTGGCTGGTTTTGACTGCAGGTCAGGAGAATGCACAACCTGCCTGTGCAGGCATATTCATGGCAACAGCTTGACTCCTGTGTCTTTTCTACTACCAGGGACTCCTGTATTCTTAACCAGAGATGGACTTGCACTGAAACCACAGGTCCAAATAATTTTGTAGAAAGGCCAAAGGGTGGGAAATGTCCCCAGGTCTGAATCCCACAGGCAGCCATGCTTATTCCTTGGGTTTAGACCTGAGGTATTCTCTGAAAGACCCGCAGTTCAGGAACTCACTGTCTTCTCGAGTTTGTTCAGCCTAAAAGCACATCCCAGGCCAACTCCTCCTTTAGCCTCGGCATTGGCCAGTGCCCGGCAGAGACATAGTCTCTATGCATTTCTGTCATTCGGGATTGCACTGAGAAAGTAGGATAGCAATGGCATAAATGTATCTTTATTAGGAGCCAAACCAAGCTGCTTTTGAAGGGCTATTTAGATTTCTGTTTGGATTTAAAGTTTTCCCCTTGGGTGCAACCTTTGACCTAGAGTTCTGTCTGGCCAGAAAAAGATCTCACTTCATTTCACTTGTCTTTAAACTAGCCCTCAGCACAGCCCTATTTGGCTGGTTTATATGTGCATAAAAGTGGAAAAAGTTAATATCAAGCAGTTTTCTTCACACCCTTCTTCCTCCTTCTTCCTCAAGTCTCTGCCTTCCACCCCCCACCTCGGCTCTCACCTCTCCAACCAGGAACTACAGAGCTGTTTATGTCTGCCTTGCTGCCTGCTTCTCATTAAGTGTCCAGCGAACTAAACCTTCCCCGGGGCTGCCAAGTTGTCAGAGGCAGGTGATGTAACTCTGACGCAGTGGGTGGTATCTTCACAGCCGGACTAAATAAGAATTGGATTTGGAACGCCCAGGCACGTGCACACCGTGGCCCACTGCCTATTGCACTCTTCCAGCGTGCTGGTAGGAATCATCCCTCTCTGCCTTCACTATGTATGTGTGCATCATAGTTTTCACATTTTTTTGAAGGAAAAGGAGAAAAATGATACCCATGCAAGTCACCCAGCTGCCTTTACTCCATGTAGAAAGCAGCCACCAGGGCAAGAACTAAAACAGTGCTTCTCAGTCAGGACACTGTCACCCTGCGGGGCCTGGAGATCCTTTCAAGGGTGCCATGGGGTGCCACACAATGTTAGCATTGTTAGGTGTTCAGATGCAATTCACAAGTTAAACCCAGAGTTTTCACATAGTAATCCATAGTGTTGACCTGTTGTGAGCTTTCTGAATTCTTGACAACAGAAGAATTGCTCTTTTATTTTTCTGCAGTCAACAAAGAATGAAAACCAAGAACTGGCATTTTCCAAGGGGTTCACCAAGTCTGTCAAGTGGTGCCTTGAAATATCAAGAGGTGCCTCAAGTCTAAGAAGGTTGAGAACCACTGAACTCAATTTACTGCTTACAAGTAAAACTGTACACAGGTATGGCTTTTATTTGGCCCATATGATATCAGATGATGTGCTGAGAGAGGATGCTTTTGGGAAATGGAAGCACCAATGTTATCTGGTCTACATCACATGGGTGATGGAATTAATAATTGTGGCTTCAACTGATGTCTTTTCTTTCACTGTGTACTACTGCCCATGCACATCTCTGCCCATTCTCCCCATGAGCAGAGCTAGTGGGCAGCATTTTGCTCTCAGAGTGGCTACAGCATGTTGCAGAAGAGATGCTCATGTGTGCTCTCCTCCTGGAGAGGTTGCTTTTGTGGTGGTCTTCTTTGGTCTGTGCATTTCTCATGGCGTGGGGAAAGATCACAATGATGCCAGTGGGCCTGCATCATTATGGTGGGCAATGGGCAAGAGTGCTTTAGCCATTAGCTTTGAGGCCTGGTCTTGATTTACTAAGATGTGCATTTGTGCATTCCAGTTTGGAAAGGGGAAGTTCATTAGAAAGATTAATCTTTTGTTACTTCCAACTCTCATCCCACAGTATGTCTTGCTATTTACTGCTGGATCTGTTGTGTGGAATATTCTGCTTTGTCTGCAGTTGAATACTCACATTGGGTGTTGTGTTAACAGAGTTGTTTGTGTTCAGCTCCCTTGGTTTGCTTATTTTTTTTAAATGACATTTAAAAGAGAAAAAGTGCAGGGAAAGGGGAAGAGGTGTATGAAAAATCAGTACTCTGTGGTTTCAAGCATACATGATATTAGAATGGAATAAGTACACTGAAAATATTTACAAATTCAATGAAGTGCCTACATGGAGACAGAATCTGTGATGTGGGATTCAGGCGCACGCAGGAAGTATGTTATTTTTAATGCTCTCCCATGCATGTATACTCTAATTTTGCAGGACTCTCAGGAGTTTCCATTTTGTTGTGCAAAGTTCCAGCCATTGGCATTTGGTTGCATAGGTGTGCATTGCTTCTGTCATCTTATCCACCCCGACCTTACTGTCACAGAGTCATGGCCTGAGTGGTGGAGAAGGTCAGTCTAGACCAGCGTTTCTCAACCCCTGGGTCATGACCCAAGAGTAGATCACAAAAATATATGAAAGAGTCACAAACAAACTTAAAAAATGGATCAATAAACTTTAAAAATGGATTCTCCTTTAAAGGAGAAGAGCATGAGAAACTGTGGCGTTTCCCTTGCAGGCTGGCAGAGATCCAGCCTGCGAAGGCCTAATGGGGGCCCCTATGCCCCACACACTAGCAGGCTGGGTCGGGAGTGAGGGGCACTGGGTTGGGACTGACCATTGATGTTTACATGTGTCCTGGTCCAAAAAAGGTTGAAAACCACTGATCTAGACAATGAGCTGCCTCTAGCTTTACAAACGTCTATTAATTCAGCTGCTTTTCAGGGCCAAAGCCACCCTGCTGCATGCAATGGTGCACTTATGTGTCCATACTGACATACTATCCAGGGAGACTCACGTGGCGCTCAGGTCCCCATGAGTAGTTAGGCACATAAGTCCTATTTACGTGCCAATTTACCACTAAAATAGGAGGCTCTTGGATTAAATGACTTGCCCTAGGTCACACGGTAAGTCTGTAGCAGAGCAGGAGACAGAGCTCCCACCTCCAACCCAAGCACTGGCTCATCCTCCCTGTTACAAACTCTGTTGTAGCCACGAGCTCGCGGTGCCTCTCCGACCTGCCGTTGTCTTTCAGCTGTGGGCTGTCACCTGCCTTCGCTGCAGCACCCTGTTCCCCTCGCAGAGGTTACGCTGAGCCCCCCCGCCTCCTGGCATCGGGACAGATCACCCTCTGTTGAGGAATGTGTAATATTTCCCATTTCCTTTGCTCTTAGCTGCCTCAAATACACTGTCTTTTGTAACTCTTCTAAAGGGCAATTATACAGCTGTGAGCTGCCTGAGGCCAGTAAATCGTAGGGCCTGGAATTATGTTCCCCGCTACCTTTCTGACAAGCATGAGACTTTTACTGCTTTCCTTCAGTTAGTTGCTTTCCCCCTCAAGGCTTTTCACACCCCAAAGAGTGTCAGGATTTAAGACTGGCCCCCACAGCTCCAAGAGACACTTTTGGTTTTATTCCTTCATCTTTCCACAAACTGTTTTGTTCAGCGGTGGGAGGGGGACCGGGGGCTTTGCGTGACATTACAAGGGACTGTCTGAGCAAAGTGACTCACGCTATAGATCTATAGATTAAAGAAAGGGTGAGGGGCAGGTGCCAAAATGGTGGTGTCACTCACAAAAGCCACGGCCGGGACTTGGATTTAGCAGCACAAGTGTTTCCATTCCCAGTGACTCACTCGCTTGGCTGCCCTCATGCGCTGGAACAGCTTGGCACATGGAAAAGCAAAGGAGCTGCTAGTGATGTAAGCTCGTGTCCCACTCGCAATGCCTTCCTAGGGTGCCTGCTAAATGGGTGATAGAGAGAGGTGCTTTCCTAGAGGGTCCAGGTTTCTGTTCATATTTGTATAGCGCCTGGAGAAAAAGTTCCTGGACTATAGGGCTGAGATATAGAAGAGCTGCATGTTCTCCAGAGCAGTAGGAGTCGGATACCCAGTGGTGCCTGCAAAGAGCCCTTAAACAAAGAGGTAATCAACTAGAGCAGGGGGGGAAACAAGAACAACTCTTTTATGGAAGTGTATTTCATTTTTAATGAAAACATTTTATGACATTTTCAATTAAAATTTTAACTGAAACTCCCCATTTCATCCCCTTTGAACCAGCAGGCAACAGATTGAGATGTCAAAAATATCCTTTGAAATTAAAACATGCACACTTTGTCCATCTCGCTAATATGCACCTGGTCACTCTGAGCTCTTACATTTCTAGGGGTATTCACGTGATTAAGGATTGTGGGAATGAAGCTCATAACCTTAAATGGGGATTTTGCCTGAATAAGGAGTGGGATCGTAGCAGACAGTCATGGTTCCAGTAGGGTTTCCAGCAAAAGGCAATCCAACCGCATGTTATACACAACCCACCCCTGTTGACACTGTCTGAAAACTGCTTTTCCATATCGTACTAATTAAAATGACTCCTGAAGAATACATCCCGACAGGACCTAACTTTCTGCTGAGGAGTGTAGTTGCTTGAAAACTTGCAAGGGATGGTAATGAAATACTTATTTTCTGTGAAATCTCCAAAAATGTATATATATTTTTATCATTATTTAACTGGGGGGTTTTTTGGATGAACCAAACCCAAACCAAAAAATATTGGTTTAAAAATTATGAACAGTCTCAGTTCACAATAACTGGAACATTTGCACTTTGGGCTTGTCAATTTTTTTTCTTGGAGACATGTCCTTTCACTCTCTATTTTCATACCTTTTTCCATAAGGGAAAATATGGTAAAGGGAAAGGGGGGAATGAAAACCAAAATATTATTTTATTCGTTAAAAAACTAAAAAATATTGACCAAACACACACACATACACACGCACATATATATGAAAATCTGATTTAAATCAAAAAGTAGTTTATTTATCAAAATTGCTTCAGCTATAAGTTTTCAAACAGCTCCACCTCTTGCACCTGTCTCTTTTAAACCGCATCTCCCTTTGATGCTCCCCTGTGCGTGCCTCTTAGTATTTCTTTTGCCGATGCATAGGAACCTCAGTAATGGAGAAGAGCTCCATTGTGCCGGGTCTGTGCAGGCACTGATCCAAAAATGGTCCCTGCTGCAAAGAGCTTGCAATCTCATTAGCTCTGAGCGAGTCCAGACAATTACATCTCGATCTATACAGCAACTCTGCCCATCCTCTCAGTGACTCCCTTATACACAGAGGTAACAAGTATGGAATGTTTTTAGGAGCTAGATTCAATAACTGAAGGTCACAGTCTTTGGTTAATAACATTTGCAGGAATTTTGCAGGTATTAGATTAGACGTGGGGGAGGGAAGGAGAGAAGTCTTCAGACTTTCCTCCTGAATAAAACAGCAGCATCTTCAAAACACTGAGGCAACAGCTACAAATTGGGAAGTAAGAAAGCTGCTGAGATGGCTCCCCACTATGTTCCAGTCCTGTCGCTCAGCATGGCTTCATTATTTTCAGTGATGATACTAGTCGACGGGCTGGCTCATTGACTTCAGTGGAAGTTCAGTATGAATTCAGTATTACTGAGCAGTGAATCAGGCAACATGATTTCTCCCAGAAGCCATTAACAAGACTGTCGGGTCTAAATTCAGTTCTTAGAGCTACAGGTTATAGGACAAATTCTGTTGATAGTGGGTGTGTCTAATACGTTCATTAATGTGCAGTAGTTCCTGTGCATTTAATTTAGTACTTGCTTAATGAAGTGCTAACTAAATATGCAGTAACTGAGTTACTGGGCAGTAGCAAAAGCCTTTTTAGTGATGCTACTGCGCAGTAGCCTAATAATATTACGCAGTAGCATATTAGCACTGTCTGTGCTATGACACTCTACTGCACAGTGTATTGAGCGACTGTGCATTAAGCGTCTCGTGTAGATGCACCCAATTTCTGTTTTCCAGATGGGCTGGTAAGGCACAGAGAGATTAAGTGACGTCAAGGTCACACTGGAAGTTTGCTGCAAAGTAGGGGACTGAGTGCTGGCCTCCCAAAGGCCCAACTTGCACCCATGCACCCAGACTGGAGAGTCATCTTGGGTCTCTCTTGACTTCATTTCAGCTACTCAGTGTAACTAGGGGCTACTGCTAAGAAATACTGGCCATCTCTCACTTGTGTGATTCTGCAATACTAGCTCAGGTCATGAAACCTCTGGGCTCATCCAGGGAGTCCTGTACATCAATAGCTCTCTTACTGTGGTGTGGGAAATACCACATTCCCATGGAGAGGGTTGGCAGTGACGGGATCTTTGTTTGCAAATTGGTCTGAAGAGTCATGGAATTAGCCCAGATTTGGATCCTTTACCGGTAAATGTGGAGATCTGGTACATATTTGTAGGGAAAACCAGCACAGTGGAAGATCTGATTTGTATTTGTAGTGAAAATGCCATATTTTATTTCCCCACAAAAAAAGTCCCTTTGCTTTTGAGCCACATTGTATGCAGCCATAAAAATAGCGCTTGAGTCACAAATCTGGATAATTCAAATGCTGACTGGGTAGGGAGTTCAGAATATTACTAGCAGAGAAGCAAAGCGGTCTTAGTCCTTCATTATTATTGTCAGTCCAAGTGTTGCAGTAGTGCCTGGGGACCCCAGCTAAGATCAGGGTCCTGCTACGATAGTGCTGAATGCGCACGTGGGGATTACGCTCGTTTGGAATCGAGCAGTCTTATTCTGGAATAGGAGCGTTCAGACGGAGTTAATCAAGAAAAGCCTTTAGCACAAGGCAATCCCTGTTCCCAGGAGCTTATAGATGAATCAGAGCAGACAGACCAAGTGAGAGTGGTTATCTTTGGTTTACCGAGCAGGAGGCACTGAGAAGTGAAGCGATTTGCCTCAGGTTACACAGGGTCCTGGAGCAAGCAGAGAGACCGAGCCTCCCTAATCAGCAAGTGTGTAACTCCATCCTGCAAAGAGGGAGGATGAAGCTGTTCAGCACATGTATGATGCTGGGCCCTTGCAGGATGGGGCTCCTTGCAGTCTTGCAGCTGCAAAAGCTGCAGCCTGGTACAGTGAATGGGACTCAAAGCCCCTTGTTTGAAGCAGCAAATAAACCCAAGTGACCCTCAGCTCCCAGCCATTTCCCACAGAGTTCATCTGAGCATTTAAATGCAGGCCAGTGCCCATTTTACCCCCACCACCACTTACAGCCTCTGTGTGTGCCAAGTGGGGAATGAGGACACGTGGCCAGCCGCCTTCTCCCCAGTCCACTCCACAAACCTGTTGAGGGCCTGGGCCGGGCTCCTTACCTCCACCTTCTGATCTGTTTGCTAGTACAAAGCTGCTCCTTCCATATGACAGGAGTGTCTTTGGGCAGGGGCCAGCTCCATGTGTATAATATTTCCATTAACTCAAGGAGTGAAACTCTTGGGCTCAGGCCCAGGCAGCTCTGGAGTGGCAAGATAGAGTGAGCTCCAGCGAGAGAGTAATGATGCTCGTATATCACCCACATGTCAGCAATGGGCTGGGAGGACGGCGAGATCCCGGCATGCAGGCTCACACCTGCTTTGATAGGAGCGGGGCCGTTGCACGGCGTGACAGCTCGCTGCCCAGCAGGCCTATGACTGCATCCCACAGCCGGGCTTTCCCTGAGCTCATTTGGAAGGGGAGGGTGTCTTGCTGAATGCACTGCCTGAGTAACGTTTAATGAGACCCGTTTTCCTCTGTTGTCCAGCTGGGAGCAGGGAGAGGCACCTGTTGATTCAAAGAGCTGTAGTTCTTCAATCTGCTTGAGCTACATTGTGCCAGTAATAGTTTAGGAAGGGAAAGA
>NW_005842615.1:277050-282844 GCF_000455745.1 Alligator sinensis | reverse complement strand
TGGGGAAATGATCTCAGTCCCCTGAGTTGACTAATGGAGTTCAGTTCCTCCTTCTCTGCGCTGGCCGTACACAGAATTCATGTCCAGTCGGCCCAGAGATGTGTCTTACAGCACAAGTTTCTGCATACGCTGAGCAGACACAGACATCCATCTTGAGTTCTTCTTTTTATGTTGTCAAAGTCTGTGACAGGCAGGCAGAGAAACAGACTGGATTCGTTTCCTTTACCCTGGGTCCGAACCAGACACCAGGAGATTTTCTAAAGTTACAGGTCAACTTTTCCATAGGGTTCAGCAAACATCAGTGTCCAAGGGGAGCAATAGAGAACTCCCATCCCATCCACCACAGCACCATTAGGAGGAGGGGGGGATTCGACCACATCACCCCACCATTGCCGCAGTCAGAGCCCCACAGTGCCCCTAACTGAGAACAACGCAGACTCCCCTTGAGCATGGAGAGCAATAGGGAATTCACCCCCGACACATGCCCCAGGGGATCCCCCAGGCCCTATCCTTTGCCCCCCACCCTTGCCTTCCAGAGCAATGCCAGCTGCTGAGTTCTTTTGCAAATCTTAACCTTACAGATGCAGATGTGAAACGAAACCCCCAGCACACATGTTACAGGGAAGTGATCTGGCTGTAAACTTTCCCTGCTTTCAACTCCACTTACAGATCCTGACTGTGATGTTGCCATGGTGGCAAACAAGAGGTCATTGGCTCAGCCTGGGGAATCTGTGGCTAGAACAAGGACCGTAATGTTGGAGAGAAAGCGCCCTGCCCAGCCCCTGGGGTAATAGGTTGTGGTGACACCGGCTCCTATCGCACATTTTGCAGGCCCGGGTTGTTTTATTTCTCTCTTGCCCTATCCCTCCTGCAGCACAAAAGGCACATTCTTGTACCAAAGTATTTATTTCTGCATATTTGTAGCATGAGCAAAGCAAGAGGGGAAGGGGGGAATTAAAACGTTTGGGGAAAGTCTCACACAAGGTTTAGTTTACAAGGGACAGCTGACTGTGCAAACCCAGTCCCCAAAGAGGGTCAGCATGAGTATTTCTGGCACTATTTTCCCCACTCACCCCCAAACCATTGGCTAAGTTGTTTTAAAGCAAAACAGAAAGAAGGAAAGAAAGGGGGGAGCCATTTTCAGATGCTCCAAAAATCAGAGCTCAGAAATTCTTTCAACTCCCTTTAGCATTTGAAGACACAACAAGCCCCATAAAGCTAAGCAAATAAATCTAGTCCAGGTGGACAGAATGGCTATGGGGAGAGAGGCGCACACAGCTTTGTAGCGGTAGGTCACTGTTTCGGATCTGGGTTGTGCCTCCAAGTCGTCATGATCTGATGATGGCTTAAGTTAAATCAGTGGATAGGATCGGAGCAGACAAATGACCTCCTCGCAATATACACTAATTGGTGGCCAAGTTGGGAAGCTTCAGCAGAGATGCCAGATCCTGAGTGGCCGTATCATTTGATACCTACTCCCTAAGCCACATCCATGGCTTAAGACAGGGATGATTAATAGGTTTTGCATAGCGATCAGGGTCTGAATTTGGACCCCTGTCTAGCTCCACTGACCTGGATCAGAGCCATTAATGATCCCACCCATCACCCAGACTCTGCTTAATTCAGGTGCCAAAATAAGAGTCTGCTTACAGTAAATTGTGTTCATAATCTTCATAATGCAATCCTTTCTTCTCTTGTGCAGCTCACAATGCTGGCATTAAACTCAGCACTATGCTCTGTCATCAAGGCTGTTCACAGCTCTATCAGCACTGCCTACATAGACCGTCTGCAGACTCAGGCAGGTCCGTGGGCTTAGTTCACGGTGCAGAATTCCTTCACAGCTACGTATTTTTCAGTGGGATTTAAGTTCCCTGAGCCTCGCATTCAGAGCCCTTAACTTTTGGTTTCTGGATTTGTTGGTTTCTTGATGTGTTCAAACCCCAAACTCCAAGTTGGGTGGAGCTGAAGCCACAGAAGATGTTGGCACAAACCTGTGTGAAAACAAAGGCTCAGTGTTTTGAGTAGAGCTTCCTCTACCCTGGGTCTGGCTGCATCTCTGAGTCCCAAAGGGCAAGGAACCTGCAGAGAAAAATGCATACAGAGCCAGATTCTCCTCTTAGCTTGGCTTTAGCTGTACAAACATCTGCAGTGAAGAGGTCCCGCAGGTTCACACAATGAAGTGACTGGAATGGAATTGGAGACTGGATTTGAATGTTGGCAGTGCCACTGACCAACTCACCATGCCACTACACCTTAACATCTATGGAGCTATTATTATAGGAAGGCATAAACTGGGCGACGATATGTTAAACAGTGCTTCTTTCCATCCCAAAACAACTAGAAACTGTATTAAAATAAGGTTTCCAAATGCACATTTCATTTACATTTCATAAGCTACATATATAAACACATAGTGTACCTTAACTGAATAACAAGTAGATATTCAAAACATATTTGTTCAAGATTAACAGCCTCATACACATGTATCTCTCATTAAACACTAAAGAGGTAGAAGTAGGTATCTCAGCCTGGGGCTTTCTCTGAGAGATCTCTCAGCACCACGTGCTTTAAATGTGTTTTTAATAAGTGGCCATTAACGACTAGACAATAACAGCTTTATTAAGCTTAAATTAAATGCATATTTGAAAACGTTAAGCCAAGGCAATATCATGAATGGGATATTTTGGAATTCAGCGTATTTCTCTGAAAAGCCTACTTTCAAGCTAAAATGTGCAATCCGTTGTGGTGCAATGTTTGCATGGAGGGCCACAATCTTGCTGTTTGATCCAGGAGGATATAAGGGTTTTTCCGCAGGGGCCAAGCTGCAGGCAGAGGGGCTCGGGTAATTCCACTGCATACAGTAGAAAGAGCTCTATCGTGTGGTCAGCATGGATAGCTCAGGATTCAGAGGGCAGGGGTGGCCTAGTTTGCTGCTGATAATGGCTAGGGTTTGGGGGTCAAAGCAAGGTCCTGGTTTTCCAGTCATCATTTGTCCCAATGCACTGGATTGTTGACTGGGAATTTTATTCCTTCTGTCTTCCTACCAAAGGAAGCATTTCTAGTCCGGCTTCTTTCGTCTCCTTGCATCTCCCAAAGGACAGAGGATTGTCTCTCTCTTCCTGTCCTAAACAATTGCACAGTGTCGCAGTTCAGTGTCAGGTCCTGAGCTACGTGGGTCAGCACCTGCCGAGGGCTCATCGCGTCAGCCTCACACTTCTGTTTCAGGTCACTGTGGGAATTCCCTGAATGGAGCTGGGGTAGCCCAGTCTGGCAAAATAATTATCTCATGCTTAAGCCGTAAGCATGTCTGGAGCCCTTTTGAAGTCAATGCGAATGCTCATATTAAATGAAGTGAGTACTTGCAGGATCGGGCACTAGTTCTGATTTCAGATACCCCCGGAAAACCAATGTTGCTCATGGGAAGTAGAACAAATGTTGTTCTGACCCTGGGGATGAAGATAAAGCTCTGTGGCAAAATAACTCTATTGCATGGGCACACATTTCCTAGATACACTAAATACCAGGATTTGGCTGCAAACATCTCAGGACAACCTACAGGGAAAGCCCAAGCACATGAATGTAATTAGCCTCGTCTTTCCTAGCATCGTTTGGCACTGCTACCATCTTCCTGTTCATCTGGTTACTGGTGAGCTCTTGCGTCTCCATTCCTCAGGACTTCCTGAAAGGAACAGATAGAGGGAACAACCAATCAGCCCAGTTCAGGAACATTTTGTAGCTGAGCCTCCACTCATGGCAGGATCCAGCCTCTCTTGTTCAACCCCTCTTCAGCTGGGCCAAAGAATCTGGGCCAAGCAAAAAGTGAATAGATGATCATACCCGCCCCCAGCCTCCAGGCATGTAGTGTGGACCAACAATGCTCCTTGTATCCAGCTCACTCCCTTATTCCCTCGGACATGTCACCTCTGACTCTGTCCCTTTTCTCCCTGTTGGCTCCTCTCGCTTTTCTTTACAGTCTTCTTATCCTAGCTGCCCCTCCCACCAAACACTCCCATTGCTCTTGGAACCAAGAAACAGCTTCGCGTTTGCCATCTGGAATGGCCTGCCTGTGTCTTAGCACCTCATTGACTCTCCATCTATTTTTACATTTAATTTCAGAGCGTAGCATCGTTCCTCTGCGTCTTCTACCTAAATGCTCTCACTTGGAGCGCAACTTTGTCCCCGCGGCATTATAAACATGCAGTGCATTTTGGGGAGGCTGTTTGTTGAAAGCAAGGCGGTATTGCATTCACCACTGTGATACTGAGAAGCTGATTCTGCCTTCACTCACCGTCAATTAAATCAGGAGGAACTTCTGGAAATCAGCAAAATTAAGATGGTAAGAGAGAATAGGATCTGTCCATAAAATAGTGGCTTAAACATTCAAAAGCCTCCATCTTGCCTTGAACAAGACAAATCCTGCTACACGACTATTGAAGCCTTTAAAGTTATGTCACAGGTGAACCTAGTCCAGTAAGCAGAGCAGTTGGCTTCCTTGATAGTTCCCACACTGAAATACATACCGTGAGTTTTTTCACAAAAGCTTTTTGCTTTAACTTGTTGGCACATGAGGGCAGTTCCTGCAAAGCTTTTCATTTTCAAATAATCGCTGAAGTTTTTTTGGCTGAAAATAGAAAAGTTTCACATTTCGGCTAAACATTTTGGCTGTCTTAGTTTTGGGGTTTTGGCTTTCCTGCAAAAAACCTACAATATTTCAGGAGATTTCTTTAAAAATATTTGTCTAATCAAAAATATAATTTTCTGCTGGAAGAAAAAAAAACCCCCAAAGCATTTTGATAAGCTTTCCACTTGCTGCCTTATTTCAGCTAGTGCCAGCAAAATGTGACAAGGCCATCTCCTCATTTTGCAAACTCAGCAAGCTTTGTCACTCATTTCAGAAGGTATCTGGTGAATTTTCCAGCCTGATTCTTGCAATCCTGTCCCCTCTCCCACCCACCCCATTTTTTCTGTTGGTTTAAAGGAAAAAAGGGGGGAAAAATAATCTTTTGGCACTTCCAGAGCATTTTTCTTAAATGGATCCCAAAGCACTTTCCCAGACACCTAATGAACACAATCCACTCTGATGATATATCACTATTATTAGACTAATTCTCCAGATGGATAAATTGAGTTGCAGGGAAGTGATGTAAAATGATATACAAATGATAGCAAATTAATGGTTAAAGCTAAGACAACGACCAAGACCCTTTTCCAGAGTGGTATTTTAATCACTGATATAGCTGTGCCAGCACAACGTATTTGTGTAGAGATGAGTTAAATGAGTGTAGCTTCGTGTGCGAGTGGAAGCTGTTTCTGCCCTAGGAGTTTGTAAAGACGTCTCTGCCCTGTTAAGTAATGTTTACAAGGTCTGAGTCACGCTCCGGCCACTAAAGATGTGCCACTTCTGCTCTGCCCTGCAGACGCTCACAAAGCCCTACAGGCCCCCTGGGTTTTGCATCACAGCTCTTTTAACAAGCAAAATAACCTCCCAAGGTCACCATTGTCCCAAGAAACTTACTCCAATGACTTCAGAGCATTTCACTCAAGCGGGATAGAAGTGAACGTGGGCTAGAGAGGAGCCCATCAGTATTGCCAATTCTGGGTAGTTGTGGATTAGACACTAATCCTATTACCGTTTCTCTGAGCCAGTCAGTCTTCCAGAAAAGCTAGGAAATGGCAAAATAGATAGTGAAGGGGAAGGAGACATCCCTAGCTGAACTTTTTTTCTCTCTTTATTCCGTCAGATAATGTTACTCCCTGCGGCTCCGTGTTATTTGTATTACAGTAGCAGATGGGG
>NW_005842615.1:250488-277019 GCF_000455745.1 Alligator sinensis | reverse complement strand
GGAAGAGCTGATAGCTGTACTATGCACGGTATTGTACAAGTAGTGTGAAACACAGTGGCTGGATGGGACCCTTTACAAGGCTAAGAGAATGGAAGGAGTCTTATCCTTGTGTTACAGGTGATTTCCAGCCCTGTTAGCATGCCAGTTCCCGCTGCAGCTGGGAGTAACCTGACGTAACGGCCATTTCTTCTTTGAAGGGGACTCCTCCCTCCCTGCATAGCCTTGAAATAGGCAACGTGCCACCCAGCGTGGATTCCTGCTAGGGTGACTTCAGCGTTTCTGCTCTTGCGTTGATACCAAGCCCATGCTCATAATTCTCTTTGGCTGCCTTACAAACCTAAAAGTGTTTTAAAGAAGAAAAAAGAAAAGCCAGAGCTAGTAAAAACTGGTTCAAGTTATAACCCTCCCCTGCTTTTCCAGTGTTGTTCCTGGTGACATTTCAAAGTTTCCCACCTCCCAGAAGTTCCCCATAGTGGTAGGTAAAGATGCTGGGGAAATAGCTTGTGTAGCTTATGGAACAGGCAAGAGGGGAGGAAAAAGTAACAGGTGAAGCTGGGACTAAACCAAAGACCTTCTTCCACATTTTGAGGTGTTTGAAATCTGAATTATGATCTAGAGTCAAGTGTTACCAGTGGTTCCTGGAAGCAATTTTTAGTTGCATTGGTGTTGATCAGGACTGACTCCACTGACATTATCTCTCTCTAAATCTGCAAGAAAGACATGGACATATTAGAAAGATCCCAGCAGAGAGTGACAAAAATGATTAGAGGCCTGGCAGGCATGACATATGAGGAAAGGCTGGAAAAGCTAGGGTTATTTAATCAGGCGAAGAGAGGACTGAAGGGATTTCCTAACAATCTTCAAATAGCTACAAGTTGCTTATAAAGAGGATGGAGGGACTTTTCTTTGTGACTGTAAAGGATGGGACTAGAAGCCATGACTTCAAACTGCAGCAGAAAAAAATGTAGGTTGGAGATTGGGAAAAACTTTCTGACCTTGTGGGTGGTTAAGCATTGGAAGAGGCCACCGAGAGACATTTTGGATTCTCCATCCCCAGAAATTTTCAAGAGCAGGTTAGACAGACCCTTGAATGACCTGGTTTAGTGCCCTGAGCAGGGAGCTGGACTAGATGATTTTGTGAGGTTTTTTCCCCCCTTATATTCTTATGATCCTATGACCAATCACATTAGGCAGGATAGACGGACATATAGGAAATATAAACCCTTATGCTACTAGATTACTAAGCCGTAACCAGTGAGGGCCAGATTTTTAAAAGTACTTATCTGCTTAGACTTTCCTTGATGGGCAAGGTTATTCCATGCTTATCCTGCGGGTAGCTGAGCCTTCTCGATGCCTGTTCAAATCAGTGGGAGTTGACAGTGCTCAGCACCCCTCCAGAGTTGGCCCTGAGTGACGCACAATATAACCTTTGGCTCTATGGACAGGGCAGATAAATGTGAGTCACAGACATGTGTTTATCAGAACTATTACGAATTGGAAGCTGATACTTCTCTCTGCTTCACTCCTTTGGATTTGGGCAGCTCTTCCTCATGTGATTATGACCAGAACAGATGGGATTCCTGGCTTGGAACCCATGTGCTCACAGTGTCTCCAGATCACATTGATTGGAAATGAAAGCACAAGTCAAAACTGTGAAGGAAGTAGCAAGAATGGGGTGCACATGTACAAAGGGGGTGAGCCCTGTGTGTATGTGTGGGTGTAGGTGTGGGTGTGTTTGTATGAGTGAGAAAAGGAGTGAAAGGGACCCTGTTTCTAAGTACTATGGACATAGACATGGGTTCAACATGGAAAGGATGGATCTGAAGTGCTCCAGAATAGAAGCACAGGCTTTTGATTCAGGTCCACAGTGTCCTACAAAGTGGTCCACAAAGTGTATTAGAGTATGTGAGAGTGCATGTGACTGCGTGGCAAAGAGACTGTGCATGCATGTATGTGAGAGAAAAAGGACTTGTATATGTGTATGAGAGGGAGAGATGGCAACTCTATGCAAGTGCAATGGGATTTGACAATCTCCAGAGTAGGGACATGGCCATTTAAATTAGGGTGTGTGTGTGTGTGTGTGTGTGTGTGTGTGTGTGTGTGAGAGAGGGGGGGGTGGGGAGGGGGTTGTATGAGAGCGTGAAAGTTTGCAAGGAGGTGGCAGCAGGGGTGTGTGTGTGTGTTTGTGTGTGTGTGTGTGTGTGTGTGTGTGTGAGAGGGGGGGGGTGGGGAGGGGGTTGTATGAGAGTGTGAAAGATAGTTTGCAAACACAGAAATGCTAGAAAGTTAGAATACATCATGTGCTAGACTGTATGTGTTTGTGCCTATATGCACATGGCCACTAATGACTATGTCTAAGCTAGAAAAACAGATCATGTTTTCAAATGCAGGAATGATTTTGATTAGCACACTTGTACACTGGGATTCCCAGTAGATAGAAACAGACCAAGTTGTTTGTAAAAGTGAGCTGCTTCATTGTGCTAACCTACAAATGGGTGAGCCAGTGTCTTTTAAAATGCAGCCTGCTTTCCTAGCATTTCTGTCTTTGTGAGAAAGCTTGCAAAATTGTTTTCACACTTAACTAGAACAGTGACCATCCCCATGGATCCAAGAGTGCTGTGTAAGCTGTAGGGTCAATGCTAAAGCCATGAGAGCTTGGAGGAAGGATATCAGGATTGGGGCCTATATAAATATAACAATATCATTCCCTTCCCTAATAGGGCCCCTGTCCAGCCTAGCACATAAAAACAGACTTAAGTGCTTTGCTGAATCCAGGCCTGAAATACAGGAACATCTCTTGGGCCAATACTGGAGACATGCAGGCTTCATGGCACGCAATAAAGCAGGAAGAGAGACATTCGAAAAGAACTTCCTAGAACAGAACAACTTTGACTTGATTCCTGGTAGGATTCAAAGCCTCTAGGGATTGCAGAGATAATGATTAGCTTATGTTTGTTTTGTCCAGAATGGGAATCTGGCTGGTCAGAGTCCTGATGTTGATTTGTTGAGAGGAAGAATGCTTTTGTGAATAAAATACTAAGGCTTGAACAATTTGGTTAGGTACAGACATTCAAAAAGCCTGAGCCAGAATTGATCTAAGTGACGTGATTTTCTGTAAGTGATATAGTTTAGATCAGTAGTGAACAGAACACGCATTCACCCTTTGGTGGGGGGTGGGGGCAAAACTTAGACTGGGTGCTGCCATTTTTACACCAATCTATGTGTGCTGAACTTATGTTCTGTTATGGGTATTGACTGGCAGGGTCCAGAGGAGGGCAGGGTCCAGAGGAGGGCCACCCGCATGATCATGGGGCAGCAGGGCCCTATGAGGAGCCCTATGAGGAGAGGCTACGGGACCTGAACCGGTGAGAGGGGATCTGGTGGCCACCTATAAACTTGCCAAGGGGGACCAACAGACAATGAGAGAGTCCCTATTCCCCCGAGCACTACTGGGAGTAACAAGGAACAACAGCTGTAAGTTGACTGAGAGTAGATCCAGGCTAGACATCAGGAGGCGCTACTTCACTGTCAGGGCGGCTAGGAGCTGGAACCAACTTCCAAGGGAAGTGGTGCTCGATTCTACCCTGGGGGTCTCCAAAAGGAGGCTAGACAGCCACCTAGCCGGGGTCGTTTGACCCCAGCATCCTTTCCTGCCCATGGCAGGGAGTCGGGCTTGATGATCTGCTCAGGTCCCTTCCGACCCTATCAACTATGAAACTATGGTTTTGTGTGCCAGACTTCTTTTCTGTAACAGGTAGAAACTGGTTTCCAGTCACTTATACTGGTAAAAATGTAACGTCTGTACCTGGCCTTTAGGTTCAGATTCATGCTTCTGCCAAAGACTTCTTTGTGATCTTGGGCAAGTCACTTAATCACTGCACTTCTGTTTCTCGATAATAATTCTTCCCATGTTGATTTAAGCAATGAGCTCTTCAGGACAGACTCCCTCTTGTATATGCATGTACAGTGCCTTGCACAATCTGATCTGGGTCAGGACTTAAGGTATAAACAGGGCCTGATATGGCTCCAGTTCCTCATGAAGTCAACTGGAACTGAGAATGCCCAGACCTTTTGGAAATGTTTAGATTTAGCTTCTGCTCCTAAAAGACAGAACTCGTGATTCCAGTTGGAACTGCTGCCATCTTTCTGCTGTTGTTGCCCCCTATTCTGGCTGCATTAGACAATTATTGGGGGTCCAAGTCACTGCACTGTTCTGCAGCCCTAAGGATCTCCAGAAGTGTTCATGCCCTGTGGAGACTTGGGAGGCCACTGCCAAACTGAGAGTTGTCACAGGGAGGAGATGCGAGTCTGGAGCAGCAGGTAGGGTTGCCAGCTCTGCTTGAACCTATTCCAGGAGTTTTGCCAACATACTTATGACACACAACACAAATGTGCCCGCGGGCTTGCGTATATTAGTTACAGATTATGGTGTTTTCTGTTGACATACGCAAGCCTTCCTGACTTTACGTCAGGATGGCAAATGCACATTACTATTACATTTTAAGAACCCACTGGACTACTGTATAAATCTGATTCAATCTTTCATATTTATTTTAATGAATTTCCTAGCGTTTATTTCCCAGGTGACACTCAACAGTCTCTGGGAGATTTCATGTCTAAGTCTGGGGGACTCAAGGGCAATCCTGGGGGTTGGCAACCCTAGGCAGGGTGGTCTAAAGGGCTCAGCACAGGCGTGGGTGCCAGGAACTCCTATATTCTAATCCCTGCCCCGGGACTGACTCACTCCATGGCCGTGGGCCTAAGCCTCTGTGTCGCTCAGTTTCCCCATCTGTAAGTGCTTACCTACTTCCCAGGAGCGTGGAGAGGATTTAGTAGCTAATGGATTTTAAGTGTGGAATTACTGGGTCCAGTCCAGAGGCCTTTGCTCAGGCAACCCCCCTGGAGCCAGATGTGTCATGGCACTGTGGCCTCATCATGCCACTTCAGCTGGTGGGCAGAGGCTGTAGGGCAGGCATCACCTTATGGCCCAGGCTGTACTACCAGCATCAAATGGACCCGGGCCTAGAACTGACCATGCCCTGAGCACAGGACTCATTCCAAGATGGGGTGAGGAGTAGCAGAAAGAAGGAAAAATGGGCTAGAGGAGAAAGGGCATCTCTCAGGGGAGAGATGCTGGCTGATGCTGCTGTGTGCCCTAGTGACACTGCTCCCGGCAGAAATCTACCCGGGGTGGTTGATGTAGGGGCACAGTGTAGGGCTTCCCTCAGGCCTGCAGCAGAAGCAACACTATCTCCCAGTCCCTTATTAGGGGAATAACTTGTGCAGAGTTTGTCAGCTGATTCAGGGGATGTTGGACCAAAACAAGAACCAGCTGGCTTGGGACCAACCGGCTAAGCTCTGCAGAAAAGGACCTTGGGGTTGTAGCGGACAAGAAGCAAGATATGAGTCAATAGTGTGCCCTTGGTGCGAAGAAGACTAACAGCATACTGGGGTGCATTAGTAGGAGTGTTGCCAGGAGATTCACGGAAGTGATTATTCCCCTCTATTTGGCACAGGTGAGGCCACACCTGGAGTCCTGTGTCGGGTTTTGTTCCCCACCCCCACACACAGAAGGGATGTGGACATATTGGAGAGAGTCCAGTGAAGGGCAGTGAAAATGGTTGGGGGACTGGGGGACATGACTTATGAGGGGAACTGGGCTTATTTAGTCTGCAGAAGAGAAGCCCGAGGCGGGACTTAGTAGCAGCCTTCAACTCCCTGAAGGGGTTTCCAAAGAGGATGGAGCTGGACGGTTCTCAGTGGGGGCAGATGAAAGAACAAGGAGTAAGTCTCAAGTTGTGGCAAGAGAAGTTGAGGTTAGATATTAGGAAGAATTTTCTCACTAGGAGGGTAGTAAAGCACTGGAACAGGTTACCCAGAGAGGTGGTGGAAGCTCCATCCTTGGAGGTTTTTAAGACCCAACTTGGCTGGGATGATCTAGTTGTGGATGGTCCTGTGTTGAGCAGGGGGTTGGACAAGATGACCTCCTGAGGTCCCTTCCAGCCCTCATTTTCTATGATTCGGTGATGAGAACCTAGGTTCTGGCCTGTTCCCACATGCTCTAGGTTGGACAGACTGGTGATCTTTAAAGGCGATCAGGGAAAATGGGGATTACGTGGAAAATGTTCATCCTGTCGCTGAAAACTCCAAAGCCCCAAACCAAATTATGTTTAATTTCCAGCAACCAAATGCTGTACCTAAAAATCAGGTTTGTCTTGTCTTCCTTATTCTTTTTGTTTGTTTCTTGGTGTGGGGGGGAGGGGTGTTAAGGGTTTTTAGTGTTCAGTGAAAACCTAAAAATGTACGAGGGGACCAAGACAAAACATTTTCCCTTTGAGAAAAACCCAGTTCCCCGTGGAAAAAAATTATTTTGAATGGAGATGTTTGTCCCATTCTAGTGATTTTTTTTTCTACCCTAGTAAACAGGTCATCATGAAATGGGGAAGGAGCTGTAACTAAAAGCAGGGGAGAGGAGGAAAAACAGAAGAGATATAAGGTTCAATAAACCAGAAAGGGACTTGTTGAGCTGGGGTCGACTCTCAAGAGCCCCTGCTCTGATTCCAGAGGCTTTAATCTTTCCTGGTGTTTATATCTTTATCACCAAGAAAGATCTTTTTGTATCAACTTGCTGAATATTCAGGAACTCCATTTTTGTTTGAAATGTTCCCCGCCTTATGCTGCTGTGTTTTTCCTGGTTGCTAAGTTTGTCTCATGCCTGGTTAATGCCTGATGAGATCATGGTGCCATTTCACATTTCATGGATAATTCAGGATTATTCATTAACAAAATCAAGAACAAGCAGGTGTATTCATAGGCGGCTTTCATGGAAAAAAAAATAAAACCCTGGGAAACTCAGTGAGTTATTCAGGGAAAACCAAAGCGCTGTTTGAGCTGTTGAGCTGCTGGGGATGGCGAAACAGGGATTTTTATTTTCTGTTAAATCTAAAACTTTGTATTCTTTTCACCCTAAATCCTCTTGTGTTTCGGTG
The DNA here is from genome assembly GCF_000455745.1 of Alligator sinensis. Classification (NCBI taxonomy): domain Eukaryota; kingdom Metazoa; phylum Chordata; order Crocodylia; family Alligatoridae; genus Alligator; species Alligator sinensis. Next base: position 270,030 of record NW_005842615.1, on the reverse strand, counting down.
GTGTAAGTAGGTGCCCTTCCACAGCTGGAGTTAGGGTCCAGGAGCCTACATAAGGCATTGGGGAGAGCCCATGTAGGGATACTATACATAGTACCATTTGTGGTATTCAGTCTTGAAACAAAGGAACCAGAGAGAACCACAGGCTTTCTGTTTGTGCTCAGCAGCCTCAGTAATAGCATCCTTGACTCTTGTCACAAGGGAGCTTTTTCTCTTTTTCTCTTATCTGAACTGCAGACAGCTACTCCACAGGAAGCACAATGCACTGGAAGTGTCAGAGAAACAGGTTAAAAGATGTCCTACGGCAGAGGTAATGCTGAAGGTTTTTTCGACTACAACTCCTGATGCATAGATCATACTACATGACCATAATATTCCTTACTGGCCTCTCAAGTCCATTCACATGGAGTAAGGTCACTTGCCACGGACAGAATCTATTCTGAATTCTTACCCCAGTTGTGACCAGCACCTCGTCGAGCTAGTTATAAATCCCAGGCCTGATTCTTCATCTGAATCCAGGCAGCAGCCTCTGCTCATGAGATATCTGTGCTGAGATAGTTGTTTGATTACAGAATGTAACTGTTCAGAAGGTCTTCACTGCCTATGTTGAAGATGGAGGAGGGTTTTTTGCTAGCAATCACTGCTGACAAATCAAGCCACAATGTTGTTAGCAACTACAACTGGTCAGAAAATTGTTGTATTCTAAGAGAAAAGGTTGACTTTTCGCTGCAAGACCCAAAGCAGATTTTTCCTCCATTTTTCAACAACCACCCTCCCTAATTTTTTTTTTTTACCCCAAAACCAACATTTTCTTTTCTTTATTTGTTTTTCATTTTCCAGTTCAAATTGGAAAATGAAATTGGTTCAACTGGTTCAAAGTGGAATATTTTTGAGGAAGGCAGATACTTTCATTGGTTATGTGTGTTTAATTGAAAACACAATTTATTGCTAGTAAATGGTTTCAATGGACAACTTTTATCCAGGCCCAGCAGTAATTATTGTGGGTTCCTTCTAAAATGTTCTGCTTTTATAGCAGCAGTAGGCTTTTGAATTGGAGAGCCTACTCCATGAAAGAGTATCACAGTAGAGTAGCCAGGGCATCCCAAATGGTAGCAACCTCTTTGCTATTTAAAGGATACAGATGCACCAACCCACATTCAATATAGTTGAACTACAGTACAATAAAGTGGAGTGGATACCATGATGCACTGCCCTACTATAGGGGAAGCCAATCAAATGCAGAGTAAAGATGAACCCTGAAAAATGTGTGTAACTTCACTACACAAGAAAGTTTCTTCAGGGAATGGTTTGTGTGTTCCCCTAATCATTTCATCCCATTTGCTTTCTATGCCTCTTAGAGGTCAGATGGTGTAATAGCACCTACTTAGAACAGCTGACTTGAGGAGAGCAGGTCATGTGTCTGCTCTGTATTACAGAATAAATTTACTACAGAGTAAAACCTGGTGCAAATTACTGGATGGCGATCATGTTGTGTGTCCTCACCAAAAGACTCTGTTGTTATAATCCTCAAAAATCAAGCCACTATCTACCAAGAGCCTATAGCCAAGGAAAATAGGCAACATAAAAGGGAAAGGAATGATGCACCTTTCACACACATCTAACAAAACCTGAGCAGCTAAAAATACAGCCTTCCTTCCAAATGGATCGGGGCATGGGGAAGATATATGCATGGCCATAGCAACCTGCAAAGTCACACAGCATTTAATGAAAAAGGAACAGTCTCTTTCCAGATGTGCATCCAGATGTGAGAACAAAGGTTTTAAACAGAACTGTGCAAAGAAACCAGTGACACCCCATCTGGCACTTTAAGCACAGATCCCCAGAAAACACTTTGTATTTGCCGCTCTGGCAGGGTAACAGCCCCTGCCCGACATCCTGCCGTCAACAGGGATGAAGCCCTTTGGGATGGAGCGCACACAGGTGAAAGAATGACGCCTTTAAACTTCATCACTCAGTGAAGCAGACAGAAGAGAGATGAGTGAAAGTAAAGAGAAGTCCCTTGTAGTTCAGGCCATCAACCTAGAGGAAGGAGATCTGCCTGCCATTCTTGTCTGTGTTTGTGACTTTTGCAAGCTGCTTCATCTCTTGGAGTCTTACATTCCTCATCTGTACCATGGGGAAGCCAGTGCTCCCACCCCTTATCTTTCATGTCTCTTTAGATAGGTCACGGCCTTTGCTTCTCGTGCTGTTGGGTTGAGGGTGTTAGGCTTTTCTCGAACACAAAGCCCATTCTCCTCCAGCACTGTGGGCCGTGGCCTTGACGTTGGTTACTGATTTATGTTCCATGGACTTAGCAGCTGGCAGGCTGTGTTTAGGGACTCACCATTTCTTCCCTGTGTTAGGTTTTGGCAGGGTTTCTTTTACATCAAACCGGTGCCTTAGAAATCTGGTGTGAGAAGGGGTGACCTCCCCAAGGAAGAGGCAGTAGAGACTGAGGGTGCATGGGTGAAATACTCCCATTGAGACACCACTCAGAATCAAGATGGTGAAGATAAACAGAGCTGTATCCAAAAATGATTCTGAGCCACTGCCGGGGCTTCCCCTCCTGAGCTATCAGAAGAAACCTTACTGAGAGTGCAGGAACAAACCATCCCAATGCACAGGAAGATTAGTAAATATGACAGAAGACCAGCTTGGTTTAGCAGGGAACTCTTCATTAAACTAAATCACAAAAAGGAAGCTTATAAGAAGTGGAAACTTGGACAAATAACTAAGGAAGAATATAAGAGCATTGTTCAGGCATGCAGGGATGAAGTCAGGAAGACCAAAGCGCAATTGGAGTTGCAGCTAGCAAGGGATGTGAAGGGAAACAAGAAGGGTTTCTACAAGTATGTTGGTAGCAAGAGGAGGATCAGGTAAAGTGCGGGTCCCTTACTGAATGGGGGAGGCAGCCTTGTGGCAGAGGATGCAAAAAAGGCTAAAGTACTCAATACCTATTTTGCCTCAGTCTTCACAGGCAAGGGCAGCTCCCACGCTACTGCACCGGACAGCACAGTTAGTTGTGGTTTGGTTTGGTTTGGTTTGGTTTGGTTTTGGGGGGGCAGCCAACAGTGGTGAAATAACAGGTTAGGCTATTTTAAAAAGCTGGACATGTACAAGTCCATGGGGCTGGATGGGATGCACCCGAGGGTGCTGAGGGAGTTGGCTGCTGAGGGAGGTGGCTGATGAGATTGTAGAGCCACTGGCCATCATCTTTGAAAAATCATGGCAATCAGAAGAGGTCCTGGATTACTGGAAAAGGGAAAATATAATGCCCATATTTAAGAAAGAGAACAAAGAGGATCCAGGGATCTATAGATCAGTCAGCCACTCCTCAGTCCCTGGAAAAATCATGGAGCAGATCCTCAAGGAATTCATCTCAAAGCATTTGGAGGAGAAGAAGGTGATTAGGATCAGTCAGCATGGATTTACCAGGAGCAAGCCATGCCTGACCAATCTGATTGCCTTCTATGGTCAAATGACTGGCTCTATGGACACGGGGAGACCAATGGATGTGGTGTACTTTGATTTTAGCAAGGCTTTTGATACGGTCTCCCACAACATTCCCACAGGCAAGCTAAGGAGATACAGGCTGGATGAATGGACTGTGAGGTGGATAGAAAACTGGCTAGAGCATCAGGTTCAGAGAGTAGCTCGATGGCTCAGCCTCGAGTCTTAATTGGCAGCCGGTATCAAGTGGAGTGCCACAGGGGTCAGTCCTGGGGCTGGTTTTGTTCAGTGTATTCATCAACGACCTGGAAGATGGCATAGAGTGCACCCTCAGCAAGTCTGCAGATGACACCAAGCTGGAGGGAGTAGTAGATACACTTGAGGGTAGGGCTAGGATTCAGAGTGACCCAGACAAATTGGAGGATTGGGCCAAAAGAAAACTCATGAGGTTCAACAAAGACGAGTGCAAAGTCCTGCACTTAGTACAGGACAATCCCATGCACCAGTACAGGCTGGGGGGCAGCAGCTCTGTAGAAAAGGACCTGGGGGTTACAGTGGACAGTAAGCTGAATATGAGCCAGCAGTGTGACCTTGTTGCCAAGAAGGATAATGGCATCAGGGGCTGCAGTGGTAGGTGTGTTGCCAGCAGGTCAAGGAAAGTGATGATTCCCCTCTATTCAGCACAGCTGAGGCCACATCTGGAGTAATGTGTTCAGTTTTGGGCCCCCCACTACAGAAAAGATGTGGACAAATTGGAGGGAGTCCAGTGGAGAACAGTGAAAATGGTTGGGGGACTGGGGTACGTGACTTGTGAGGAGAGGCTGAGGGAACTGGACTGATTAAGTCTGGAGAAGAGAAGACCATGGGGGATTAAATAGCAGCCTTCAACTCCTTGAAGGGGGTTCCAGAGAGGATGAAGCTGGGCTGTTCTCAGTGGGGGCAGATGACAGAACAAGGAGCAATGGTCTCAAGTTGCAGCAAGAGAAGTTCAGGTGAGATATTAGGAAGAATTTTCTCACTGGGAGGGTGGTGAAACACTGGGACAGGTTACCCAGAGAGGTGGTGGAAGCTCCATCCTTGGAGGTTTTTAAGACCCAGTTAGACAAAGTCTGGGCTGGGATGATCTAGCTGAGGATGGTCCTGCTTTGAGCGGGGGGTTAGACTAGACGTGACCTCCTGAGGCCCCTTCAAGTCCTAATTTTCTGTGATTCTGTGATCCTAAGAGCTGAGTGTATATAAGAGATCATGTTTCTCTGCCGCATCTGCCAAAGACTGGCTTGTTTCTTATTCATTGGAGCAGCTCTACCAGTTCCACGAGTAGGGCTGTTACTTTCTGGGGTTCCTCTGTAGGAGAGTCTTATTAGCAATGGAAAGAGAGATGGTTTAACACTCATGCAGTGCATTGGGACACAGATTACATGTGTGGTATGCCTCCAGGTTCACTAGTAACACATCTCCTTATAGAAATGACTGCAATCATAAAAACCTCTTTCTTCTGTTGTGGCCCTTCCACCATAATTTATCTCTGTGCCCTGATGCATTTTATATCCACTTTGCACAGGGACAAATGATGAAACAAGGCTTAAGGGAGGCAGGGATCAAGCCCACTCTTGCCAGTGGGCCCATGTGAATGAGCTGCATTGTGTGCTTTCTAATTAGAGCAAAGGAAAAATGTTTTGAGAGAGAAAGAATTTTCCAGCAAATTGAATTTTGGGAAGGGACTAATAGTATTCATGAATTCAATGGATCATTTCAGCTTGAAAAGAATTGGGAGTAATTATATGATAGCGTCAGATTATTATTTCATTTTGCTGTTTTCAAAATGAAACTCTGACTTTTCAGTTTAAAAATAGACCTTTGTTACATGAGAAAAAAAGGTTAAACAGAAAAGTGAAGCAGTCCCAAAATAAAACCAATTGTTTGTTTTGGGTTGAATGAAAGGTTTTGATTGGACACAAAATGAAATGTTAAGGTTTTTGTTTAGTAGGAAACTAAATATCACCCGTTACTTTATTTCTTGGTGCTATTTTGAGGCCTATCCCAATGCATGCCATTGGTGGGCAACCATAGGCTGGAATGGCTCCTGAATAGTCTGCCTTGGGAAGATTTTCCTGGTCTTTTCTGTTTTTCTGGCTTGTTGTTCAATGCCACAACAACAGCATGTTGGTACATTAGTCAAGAGGTGTAGGAGCCATAGGAAGATGAAAACAAGGGAAACATTCACTGTATTGTTTAGACTGCCCAAATAAATCATTTATTTTGTGGTTTGGAGCAATCAGTGTTTAAAAGCAACATCTCTTCAGTGGTCCTATTAGTATTCATCTGTGAAGTTCAAAGCACTTTCCAGCGGATGTGTCATTCTCTTCATTGCATAGCTGGGGAAACAGAGGCACTGAGAAGGGAGTGACTCACCCAAGGAACAAAACATATCTGCAGAGCACAATCCTGGTGGCCTTTCTGCTCAGCCATGCTCTCTGCTACCAGGGCTGGCTCACGGTCACATTGTGCTGAAAGCAGAGAGTGGTTGAGGCACGTTGCTGTAGATCTAGGGCATGACTTTGACTTTGGATTGGACTTGTGATAAAGGATGCCTGAAGTCAGCCCAACTGAAAGTGGATGCCTGAGCAACAGCTTCGGGAGTCAAAGGTTGCTGGCTATGATGCTGGCCATTGCAGCCATAAATACTTATATGCATTAACCACACTAGCCCAGGCTCAGGACAGATTTTGGGCTTGCACAGACCCATCCACTTGCCTAATCCATCTCCCTGCCAGTGCAGGCTTGATCTCTAGTGCACAATAACAAGTGTCCATCTCCATCTCAGTGACAATTACCCTGAAGATTCCATAGCATCTATTCCTGATCACTTCCATATAACCAGGTTTCATTTGCATTTCCATTGGAAGTCATCTGAGCAATCTAAAGTGCAGTAATTGGATTGGTGTAGTTGGTCTTGGGGTAGTATGGACTTGAGTAATCAGTATTAAAAGGAAGCTTGACTTTTTTTGTGGGAGTTGTCTGGAAACCCTATTCTTTAGGGCTTCTGCCAGGTGCCTGCGGGGGGTCAGGAAGAAATATCTTTCCCTTGTGACTTCTTTGAAGGTTTTTTTCACCTTTCTCTGAAGCACTGGCCTTTAGCTACAGCTCAAGGTGGGAGTTCAGCTGTGATATGCTCATGCTCCTAAGACCGTTATCTTGCGCACCTCTCTGATGGGCCTCACTCACACTTAAGGTCAAACTAGTCATCAAATCCGGGGTCAGGAAGGAATTTTTCCTCTAGTCAGCTTGGCAAGGACTGTCTAGGGCATAGGTGGTGGAAAGCGAGGGCTAATGAGGCTTAGACCCCCCCCCCCCCAAACTAATTTTGTGGCAGCTGGCAACAGCAGCAGCACCTAGCGTTGGGCTTCACTGCTCCAGCACGTTTGCAGCACTGCACCCAGCACCCCCATTGCATACTCCTCCGCTGCCATGTACAGCAGCATACTCCAGCCCTGCAACTCAGCCCCCCTCTCCTCCCCAATAATTTTTCCCACTGCTTTTGGTCTAGGGTTGCTCTCCTCTTTCACATGGGGAATGTTCCTGTGCATGGGATCCCCTGAACACATTTTAATGGACCTGATTTCCCAGCAGCAGAACAGCATTAGTGGTGCCCTTACGTGTCCTGCCTTTTAACCAAAGGACGTGGCAGGACATTTTTCTAGGGAGAATTGTAGATTTGCAAGAGTCAGAATAGATGATCTCAGTGACTCGGTTGCAAAACTGGTTGCCTGCAGATAAAGGGGACTGGTCTTGATGTCTGGGAGGCCACTTCCACACTGATGTTCCTGTGATCCCTAACAAATGGTTCTTCTATGTCAAATTGCTCATGGAAGCAGCCTATATATTGATATATAAGGTCAGATACTAGTTCTAAAGGCTCACAGCTCCATTGAAGTAAATAGAATGATGCTGGTTTGTATCAGCTGAAAATCTGGCCTGCAGCTAGAAACCTCATTGCAAAATGTTTGATGTGGGTCTTGCAACCCTTACTGAGTCACTCTTACCCAGGCACAGTGCTCTGTTGTGTATCAGAGTAGGAAAGATTACTTACAAGTGTAAGGACTGCAGGGACAGGCCCAGAGTCACTGCAACAGTCCATGGATGGTATTTCTACCTAACACGGGATTTGTGCAATAAAACAATGGTCAGATCCCCAGATATACTGAGCGACTGCACTGAGAGCGAATGAAATGATGGAAGTCAGTGGAGGCAAGTCATCCAGCCTTGTCCAGCACTTGCCAGCAGAAGCTGCCTCACTCAGCACCCATCTGTGCTTGCCCCAGAGCCCCCAGTCCTGCAGCTTGCTCCACACGCTGTGCACATTTCTTTGATGTCCCTTTCTATAATTAAACAATTGCAAAACAAGACTCTCTGCAGCCTGGATTTCTGTCCCTGTGGAGGGGCTGAGAGAACAGACGCATGACAGATGTTAGCCACGTTGCTTAACGCTCTGCTGGAAGGTGCCCAGATACCACGAGGCTGAGCACAATGGAAGAAGCTCCCTAGGACAGGAATAGAAGAGACCACTCCGGGCAAGTCACAAATTGTTTCCCAGGGCACACACTGCTCTGTTCCTAGAAAGGCCCTTTTAGACCCTCTCGAGTTTTGTCGGATCTGATTCAGGATGTTCTCAGTGAGCAGAGAAACCTCCATCCACATGGGAAACCTATTCCACTGCTGGCATGGGATGTGATTTATAGCTGGGATAACGCCGTTATGGAACGAGACAGGGGATTAGCCAGAGTGCAAGTAAAAAGGGCAGGGGACATACTCCCTAAATTGCGGTGTGGAAAATCGAACGAATAAAACGTTTGTAAAGAATTCCCCTTCCCGATGTCTATTATTTTCCTTTCACAAGTCAGGGCACTGACGGGCTTTTGTTCCTCTTGGGTGCTGACAGCTACGTGATGTATTTATAGGATGTGCCAAGGTGGCCACAGAAACCTCAGAAATTCCAGCCTCAGGCCAGGATTTGGAACCTCAGGCAGCTTCACAGCTGTGAGGCTGTCCCATTGGGAGGCAGCATTGCCTAGTAGAGAGAGCGGCTCCTGACCTGCCTTGTGACCCATGAAAAGCCACTGAATTGCTCTGCCCCTCTGCTTCCCCTCTCAGTGCCTTACCTATGTAGATCTAACTGTTTAGGGAAGAGCCTCTTTCATACTTTGTTGTACATGTCAACCAACATGTCATCCAACAACCTGGAAACCTAGAAGAAGCTTTCATCTCTTCAGCTCAGCGGCTCAGGCTGCTTGGCATGAGGCTCTAACCAATTCTCATCCTCTGTGCATTGGAAATAGAATGAAACCCGTAATTAGATATGGGTTAGAAAACAGTTTTCCCATTGCATAAAAAGCTTTAGGAGAATTGAAATATTTCCCCAATATATTCTTCATTGGGGCAAAGCTGACTCTTCTCAGAACGCTCCACTAGAAAGCAGAGAACAAAAGACCAAAGTTTGCCAAACTCCTAGTAGCTAAGGCACTCCAGCCAGGCACACACCTGCTGTGCCATTCTCTTGCTGACTACTGAGCTATTGGCAGCTCTGGAGTGAATCTCTCTCCATTTCTCCTGATGCAACTATCACATGGCATATGAATAATTAATTGCTCTTTGGTACAGCTGGGTGCAGCTCAACATGAAGCAGCTCTGATCCAGAGGAAGGAAGCGAAATGAGAAAGAAGAAAGCAGCATGTGTTAACTTGGACACCAACTCAGACAACATATGGATTTGTGAAACTTGTAAAAAGCTGTGTCGCTCGAATTGGGCTTGTCAGCTATAAATGGATTCATCAGGCATCTGACTAGACCTCTTCCGTGTACGCTATGATCCAGAGGATCAATGGTTGCCTGCTACATTGATACGGGGGCATAAACCTGCATCCTCCGTGGAGATGTTAGTCTTGTTCTGGCCTAATGGAAATACTCCAATAAGAGACAGACAGACTCATCACGACATAGCCATATGGTTAGGATGCTTGCCTGGACTGCAAGAGCCCCATAACTGAAGGCCAAGCTGAATTAGATGAAGCTAAGACTTCCCCTTGAATCTCCCATAGCCCAGCTCAGTGCCCCAATGACTAAGCTCTTCTGTTTTCACACTACATTCGAGCAGAGTCCATCCTGGATCTGAGACAAAGTTTTGGTTTGGCTGAATCACTATTTTGCAACAAAAACAGGTTTTGTCAACAATTCCTGACCAGGTTTACCTATAACTCAGACTTATCAGTGGGTTAAATCTTCCAATCTGGGCCCTGGGACCCTGTTCTGATTTATGGCCTCAAGGCTGTACTATAATCCAATAAAACCCCGTCTCTTTACCTGTCCTGTACTCCTGTACAAGAAAAAGTATAGCCTTGTGCATCTCCATATTATGAGATGAAAGAAAACTGGAATATAAAGTGAGGGGCAAATTAGTTATATGTTATCACATGTATCTTAGATCTGGCATTGATAAGAAATCTACTGAAGGGCTGCTAATTCCTTGAAGTCATCTACTGGCCTGCTCCAAGTCCCAATCCACCACAGTTCTTTTCTAGTTATGTAATGAAACCAATCCGAAACCTGGTATGAATTAGGGAAGTGATCTGCATTAAATAAGAATTGATCTAGAACTGGTAAAATAATTCTATTCATTTTTTCCTGATGAAAAAAAAGTATTTTTTGTCAAAACAGAAATCACCACATGCTCAATTTGAACAAAAGGTTTCAATTTTTTTATTAAAATAACACAACTGGATACTCTCATCTTTCAAAGAAAACCTGAAAACTTTAGAAGAGAAGTCTCAAAGAAAATGAAAACTTTTCTTTCTTTTAATCTTCATAGAGGTTTTTTCATGAGATCACACTTCCTGACCAGCTCAAAAGTGACCCAAACCTTCAACACCAAGTCGCTCACAAATTTGGGAAGGTTTCTAGTATGACCAAAGTGCATTCAAAACCCAATGCTTTAAACCAAAAGGCTTTATTGGAGAAAGGAATGTCATCTTGTTTGGGGGGGGTCTGCCTGAAATCAAGCAGGAAACCGTAGGGAATGTGCCTTATCCTGAATATACTTGTTACCAGACATAGATTTACCACAAATACTTTTACTGAAAGTACAACCCAAGGCTAGGATTTGGGTGACTAACTCCCTTAGGCCTACTTGGAAATCACAGTTTATATATCATAGTATTTACAGGAATAGGTCTCAGATTTGTGGACCCAAGAGAGTCTGATCATTTGACAAAAATTGGTGATGAAGGCTGCTCTTCAGGTGACAGGCCAAGACGGGGAGACAGCGGTGAATTCTGTCTCCAGCTCTGATCCAGGGTCTCCTGGGACAAGCTGTTTCTGTCAAAGCCTCAGCTTCCCTATCTGCAGTACAGTGACCTAGGAAATGGCAGGTTTGCTGAGGATAACCGTTAGTATATGTTAAGCCTTTTCAGGTTTCCAGAGAGAAGGGACAAAAGAAGAAGGCATTTTCCATTCAAGCTTCCATTCCACTCACAGCTTGCAGGGCAGCACAAATAGACCTTCTCCAGGAAATGTGGGGAGACAAGAATGACCCAACTCCATCCTGAACACCCCCAAGCCAGCCCCAGAACAATTTAATATAACCAAGCAGAAAGTTTATGAGAAAGTAACATCTTGAGGTTCTCCATGGGGACAGTGAAGGACCCTACACAAATGCCTAACCCATCACCCTCATATTCATGTGAACATACAGATATTAATATAACATATAAGCTGATAGCGCTCTGTGGTGGTGTGTGTAGGGGTCTGTTTTCCATGTTCACAGTAACACAGCCTCCATCTGTTGGAGTGTAGGAGGGGAGCTGGGGTAGGGGGATGGTCTGGGAGGCCAGTCTGAGAGAGTGCCACATGCACCACTCATGTTTGCTGCAGACTGGAAACACATGCAGTGTCAGGGCAGGCAAGAAGCAAATGGGCAGCGTATGAAAATATTTCCTTCCATAGGAACTTTTATTTTCACTTCTCAGCCTCTGAGGATGGCTTTTTCCCCCTGCTCTCCATGTCCGGGGGGGCTCCTACATCTCATAAATAACCTGAGCAGAGGTTTAGAGCACAGAATGTGTCTTTATTTTCTGAGTCATTCTGAATGCACCTGAAGCCATTAACTGTGGCAAGGTTTATAGCCAAGGCCAAAATTAACAATTAATACAAAGCCTGGCATTTAGAGCCACTCCCCCCCTTAATTTTTTTATTTGTTTTAGAACTCAAATTAAAATGAACAATGGCAAGAAGAATCTGGTGAATGTGCAGAGACAGAGCCACTCCTTTCAGTCCTTGAAGATCACTCCAGGGACTTCAAACTTTCTAGAGAACTGTTTGCTTTTCCCAGTCAACACAGATCTTTAATGACCATGATCACTGGAGACCTGGCTTTTTTAATTTACTTTCTCCTTACTACCTGTTTGTAAAGAACTATGCCCAATGGGAATCTGACATCTGACTTCTGTAATAGAAACGATCAATTATAACGGACAGCAAAAAAAATTAGAGGAAACAAAAAAGAAGGTTTTTTTCAGATAAAAACATTCAGACTAGGGACAGAAGTTACACATAAACCAGTATAAGTTATCAGAAGCTGGTTCAAATCTGTAACACAACAGAAGTTCAGTGCATATAAACCACTTTCAAAATGGCCAAAACCAGTTTAAGATAAACCTGGATGGACATAGCATCAGACTTAACTGATTTCGGTTAAATCGGTATCTTGAACTTCTATCCCAGATCTCCTCCAGATTCAAGTTAACCCACAGTCCCCCAGCATCCCAGGATGCTTTGTACCTCCTCCCCCCCCTCCTCCACAGGGTGGGCAGGGTAGCCTTGGCCCAAGGTGTCTGCTGCAGCTGAGCAGGGAGGTGTACTGTAGCACCCCCTGGCTTCTGGCCTGAGCTGCTGCAGGCATGTGGCTGCATTTCCAGAATCAAAAGTGAATGCCTGTTCACTTGCTTACCATCAGTTCAATCTATGCAGCTTAGACTAATGTATGATGATTGAATCAATTCAGCCTTGGGCTTTTTCAGTGTCTGTACTTAGCCTCACTGTTTGGGGTTTCCAATGCAATATGGAAACAAAAATCCAGGAGAGCCAATTGCATTTCACCAAAAAAAACCCCATTTTTTTCCTAAAAACCTGAATTTCCCTTGAGGGAAAAAACAAAATGTCCCCAGAGATTTCCAGATTGTTCTCATTTGGATGTGAAACATTAATATGTGTAATGGACTTTGATTTCCTTCTTTGAAAGTCATGATGAAGAAGCAAAGTAAAGATCATTATTCAGTATTACAAGTACACATGTGACCCCTTTCCTGAGAGGAAAGGTGGTCATGTGATGAAGTAACTAGGTGAGGCTTGAAATCGATTCATGTCATGGGTTCCCTTGTGTGCCCTTGAACTACTGTTCCATCTTTCTGCATTTCAGTTTCCCATCCAAAAAATGGGGATAACGATACTCCATTCCTCTGTCCTGTGTCTATTCAAAATGTAAACATTTTACAGCAGAAACTAATACTGTGTATACGTACAGCTCCTAGCACAATGGGAGATTGGTCTCAATGGGCACTACTGCAGTCACAGTAAGCAAGTAAGCATGAGTGACTGGTGCCCCCTGAATCGGGGCGGGGGGCACCCGCAGAAGCTGCCGATGGTGCCTGGCTGGTGGGGGCACCAGCCCTACCGACAATATCAGTGTCAGCCGTTGGGGGGACACCGGCCCCATCAGGGAGGGCACGTGCATCCCTGTGCACCCCCTACCAGTCGCCTATGATAGTAAGGATCAGTAAACGGTCACATTCGCTTAGCAGGACCAGGGGCTGTTTCCTGTACTGCATATCATTCAACTGCATTCTTCCCATTCCAGCTGCGCTTAAGTTCCAAACTGAGTTGTTGACCCCATCTGCATCAGGCCGTTTGCCCCTCTGTCCCAGCCCAGACTTGTGTTCCACAGCAGCCAGTTGCACAGACAGGGATTAGGTGAAGTTCATCCTTGTATAAATCATGGAGATTTACATTTCAGAGGCACCATTTTTTATCTGTTTCTTTCCCCACCCCCCCTTGCTCAGAGGTTCCCAAGCCCAGCAGATGGATCCCCAAATGGAAAAAATTAATCGTCAGGAATTTCTTCAAAGTTTTATTTGTTATAATTTGTCTAACCCTTGTACCTGATGTTTTTACCAATTGCCTGAAGGGGAAATGGGCCCGGGAGCCCTCATAGTTTTCCAGTAATGTAATCTCTTTCTTCTGTTATACTTTTTTCCCTGTGAGCCTCGAGTCCAGTGTGAGACATCACACCCTGGAGCTCCCTCCTTTCCTAGCAGCAGAATTCTGATGTCATGACTGATCTAGAGAGGTATCCAAGCATGGATGCAGAGTTTCTTGTTGCAGTGACCTTCTTGCTCTTCATTAGTAGGAGTAGTAGTATCACAAAAGGGCTTAGGAGTCCCAGACAAGGAGCATGGCAACAGTTATGCTGGAGCCATCTAACAAAAAGACAAGCCTTGTTCCATCTCAAGTGACTGTGGAAAGATTGAGAGGAACATTGTAGCCAGCAGTCCCATCCATGACTGCAAGCCAGGACATTAAGGAGGCATTCTGTGATGACGCTAGGCAGCACAATGTCTTTTGGTCTATCTGGGTGCACCTACACGTGCATTTAAGTGTGACTAAATTTAATGCACATTATGCTAATGCACATTAAGCAATTTTTGGCAAGTGTCTACACATGCAGAGACTTGGCACCAAAGTTAGTACACTTAGCACTAAAATTAGTGCCGGGTCACATCTACATGTGCATTAATGCACTTTAACTAAATGCAAATACAGGTATCAAATTTAAGCGCAATTAGCCTAATTTCACCATTTTTAATGCACATTAAGGGTGCGCACGTGTAGAGGCGCACCCATAATGTGCATTAAATGAGGCTAATGTGCATTAACACATCTTGTATAAACATGCCCTCCAAGTAATTTTTTTCCAAGGCATTTAAGTAACCTAGCCTTTACTCCCATTCACTCCCAATCACTTAGACATGTTGGAAAAGGGTACCCGCTGAGTTATGAGAACCAGAAGTTTGGTCTCTGTCCTTCAGCCTCAGTGAAGAGGTGACTTCTCAAGTACTGCCCCTTCCCTACCACAAAGGGCATTCATGTGGTCTATTGTGCGTTTCTCCCACAAGGGAATCTATCTGTCCCTGGCAGTGAGTTCTAGTGCACAGAAGCAGTATCCAAAGAGAAGTTATGGTAGCTTCTAGTGCCAGAAAACCCAAAGAGTGTCGTTGTTTATCCAGTGTATGATTTTTTTGCAAAAGCCTAAACCTGTTTGAAGGGAAAGTAATTGTTTTAATTACCATGTATCACAGGAAAACATCATCCTTCCTCCACCAGGCCTAATCTAGTTTTTGTGATATCACATCACTCCTTTTCACTCCCTCCCCCTGGTTACATCAAAGATCTAGCTTTGGACATCCATAGCCATTTAGGACCGTTCCAAGCCATTCCTTGCTCTAGTAATACCCATCTGTTTTGCTCACCTTCCTTACAACTTAGGAAAGCTTCAGTTTTGTTGCTCTGCTTGTCTTTGTTGATCCAAGGTAGGTTTTGTTGTGTTTTTTATTATTAGCATGTATTTTGTGCACGAACGCTTGGTGTATTTTTATCAGATTTGGTTTCCGCTCCAAATCCAATTACTTGCGTTGACTTGCTGCCAGTTTGCAGGATTTGGTATGAGGTAGTGTGTACATTTCATGCTTCCTTGGGAATGCTTGGTGGAATTCTGCTCTGCTGATGTCACCAAAACAAGGAGATGTGGCTGAGCAAAAGTCCCACAAGGCTGCGCGAAAGCACTGAAGACACATCCAGGAAACCTTACAAGAATCTGCATTCCCAGCAAGACTGAGCTCTGATGATAACAAGGAGGCTGGGTTTTATCTCCAGGGGTATTAGCACCGCAATAAAGTGGATAATGCCAGAGTTCTCCTAGAAGCTCATGGGATGGAACTCCCATAAAATGGACACTTCCCCATGTCCAGAGTCACTGCCACATATGGAAATTGTGCAGGGCTGCATTTGAAGATGCCACGACTGCAATTTGAAAAAAAAAATGAGAGTTATTCCAACTATTTTGCCTTTAAAAGGAAATACTGAATAACTTATGGATAAGACATTAGCCCCAAACCCAGACCACTCATGGTCGTTAAAGAGCCTTGGCACTATTCATAAGAATAGGGGTGTGTTAGTCTTGGATTCCTTCCCAGATTCCATTTTGGGGAGATACATCCTGAAAACCTAAAATTCCACCTGTATTTCTACTTGGGTCCAGACTCCATATTCGTATTTGGATCTATCTTAGATATCTTATGCTACTTTTCATCGTTGTTATGTCTGAGCACTTTCCATGAAAAAATAAGCAGCTACAGAAAAATGCCAAGCAGGTTTCCTAAACTCTCTGAAATGGCTCTTTTTGTGGGGATAAAAGCTATTTTGATGGGATTCATGGTTTTGATCTTTAGAGGTGATGGATTTATTGTGGAGGAAGAGCTTGTTTGGGGCTTGGGACAATAGAGGATGCTCGTATCATTTAGATGGTTAGGCATATAGGCATTAGGCAATATGAGAAAAAGCAACCTTGATAAGCCTCAGCATTCACTTAGGCCAGTATTTTGTTTCTGATAGTTCCCATCACTGGCCAGTTTAGAGGAACTCTATGAGAAGCAGAATCAGGATAATCTGGCCTATATACTAATCCTAACCTAATTTCTAAAAGTTAGAGGCTGGCCACAGCCTTGAAGCAAGAGGTTTAATATACCTTCCTGAATGTAAGTTATCAATAACAGTAATACTTCTGGCTGTTCTTGTTACCCACATAAATCTCCAACCCCCGTGTGTAACAGTGTCAGGCAGTGTATAACAACTGCCCCATTCTAATGTCCTGCAGTGGTAGAAAAAGCAACCGCTGTAAATATAGCTAATAAAATGTTTTGGAAAGCCTTCTGGCTGAAAGGTGCTAATGTTTTGACAGGGTATGTCATCCTTTCTTAGTAATCAGTGACCTTGGAAGTTAACACAGTGCCAAAGTGTTAAGAAGTGCAACATTTTTCTTCCATGGGATACTGTACGAGCATTTTTGCTGTTTTATTTCATCTACTCTCACACCCCTTGGGTTTCACTTTATGAGGATTTCCCATGAAACTCCTAGAGTTTCAAAACATGTAAAATCACATATTTTGCCCTAGATTTTATTCAGCCCTTTCAGGATTTAAAACTGGGCACATTTTCCAGTCCGTTAATTCATCTAACTTTGCAAACATGTTCACAAATGTAATTTGTTGTTGAGTGCACAAGGAAATTCAAATATTTATACAAATACATAAACATATATATGCATATACATAAACACGTACACGCACACACACACACACATATATATGTACAGTCATTTTGCCTTGGGTTAGAAATATTTTTGCACTTGTTGGCAAAACCTGTATTATCTTGACCACAAAGAAAAATGCTTTCCACTCTGTTATCTCCATATTTCAATTCTGAAAGCATCCATGAGCTATGTGTCACAGCATTTCTGGAGTAGGTGTGATTAATTCAATTTTATACCTGGGTAAGCATAGTAATTCCCAGACAATAGGCTATTCAGCATCATCCACCAAATCCATGGAAGGGCCATGGATTGGGCTTTAATCACAAGGATATCCTTGCCTGATAAAGGGACAGTTTTAGAAATGGACCTGTACTGAAAAAGACTTTGGTTGGACTAGAACCGAGAGGAAGTCCCACTGAATTGAGTGAGGCCAAAATTTCCCTTTAGGTTTTTTATGGTATTCCAGGCAAGACCCTTATGGGTGAACTAAAGGAGCTGCTTTACCATAGTCACCCAAGAGAGGTTATCTCCCTCACCACAGCTCAGTGTCTGTGTACTGCTCCAGTCCCAAGCCATACCTGACTTGCAGCTGTAAATGAGCCTTTCCTGCCATCCCCTGGCATATGAGAAAGCACTGACCTGAAGGGCTTGTACCATCTCCATTTATTCATTGTCCTGTTTTCATCCCATGCAGATCTAGGCACAGTGATAGTGTCTGTCCGTTATTTTATACAGTGGTATAAGTTCCAGTCATTGAAACCCAAATCCCAGATATGAATCCCACCCTGAATCACTAGCGGATTCAAAACTCAGATCAGATGGCTTTGACTCTGGTCTGTCTGTGGATCTGAAGCCCTTTTTATATATGCTTTGCTATGTGCAATATAGTTGCGTTCCAAGAATAGCAAGGGCAGCTGAGGAAATGGTAAAGGTAGCAAAGAAATGGTAGAGGTGCTTAATCTTACCTGACTTAATGCTCATCTGGGTAGCAGGCAGGCTTTTGTCTTTGCTAAGGTTTTGTCCCGTAAATGCCAGTATCCCATGGTTCCTCACAGCATCTTCTTCAGTTCAGCATGGTCCTTTCTTCGGTGCACAGGGGACCTTTAAACGTCTTGTCCAGTCTATCATGTCCCGAGCAATCTCTGCAGTAGGATATCCTAGAGTATCATGGTCCCCTGTGTTGCCAGTGCCACTCTATTTGAATCCTCCTAGCAGGCTACCTGCTGTCGAGGCATAACTGGGTATTCCCAGAATGCACTAAAGTCCACAAGCAGCAGGGATGGGCCTGTCCATTGAACTGTGGCAGTGCTGTAAAGGTGCTGCCTGGTCACAACTCAATGGGTGTTGCCACCGTATCACATGAAGATGTCACCAATTGGTTACAAGAAGCTGGTTGTGCTTGTTACACAAGCAGGTGACTTCAGCATCCAACCGTTCCCCTTCTCCAGGAGCTCTGACTAGAAAGATTTTTTTTAATAAGTTGTTCATGCTTTAATCAATCAGGCACATGACCCAGGATTCTTGTAGGTTTACAACACTGATTAAATTATTGGCTCCAGATGGGAACTGTCTGAGTAACGAGTGTTCGGATAGCCACAGCGCACAGCAAAGCTAGTAGAGAAGGAGGGAGTTGTACTGAGATAAGGTGGGGGCAGAGGGGGGCTGATCTTTTTGTCATGTAAGTTTACAGCTGAGACATCAAGAGGAGTGCAAGAGATCTGGTGCTTTAATTGGTAACAGGTCAGGCAGGTCCTTATGGATGATGGCTGGAGACCCAAAAGAAAAAAAATCAGGGAAAAACGCTGATCCAGCAGAGGAACATTCCAGCCTCAAAATTAATTCTGAGTAAAGTAGAGAGGAGAGTGGAGATTCAGTGCAAGATAAGCCTCAGGAATTTGGATGCTAGTCCAAGCTTTATCTGAAAGAAGGACCTGATCTAAATATCCTTGAAGGAAGATTGGTCTTGAGATGAAAGCCCTGCACAAGGGATTAGGAGATCTGCGTTCAATTCTTCCTGTAGCGACAGAACTATGGAACAGCCCAAAGTAGCCCTTCTCCCCGCTGGCAGGGCCACAGTGCAATATATATGAGTAGTGGGCCACAATGCAATATATACGAGTAGTGGGCCACAGTGCAATATATATGAATAGTGGGACTCGAGTCAGAACAGCAATAATCTGCCTGGGTGTAAATGTCTATACAAGGTGCAGGGCAGCTGAGAATCAGATCCACAGGCCTTATCTAGACTAGGATGTGAAGGTGGAAGCTAGCACGTGTTAGCTACATGCTTGTCTGCACACAGTTGTTCTGGAATTGCGCTTCTTCTATTTACAGAATAATGTTCCTATGTAGACAAGACATAAAGACATAAGACAAGGCTTACGACAATTGAATATGTTTGTACAGACCCGATTTGGGGAGAATCTGGGTTATATAGCTGTGTGTGTAGGTGTGCAACAGAGACGATACGTAAACAGGTGTGTATGTAGGAGAGAAGCTGTAGCAGTGTGTATCTGTTTGCATGAGCGTGATTACTTTAAAAGTAGCTTAGGTTTAAATTTTCCACTTTCCAAGTGATTACTGAGGGCAGCGATTGTCTCATTTTTTCATATACATATATCTCGTCTCAGGGTTGTCATGGCAACACTGTATATGTTTGCTGGGCTGGAAGGATCTGGGGATGG
>NW_005842615.1:245889-250478 GCF_000455745.1 Alligator sinensis | reverse complement strand
GGAATTTTCCTCTGCTCCTCTGTGGCCGATTGGTTAACACTAATTTAACTTGGTCTCCTGAGACCAGTCATCAAATCAGAGACTTCCAATTTCATTTTTTTTTAAATCAACCACAATTGCTCTGCGGAGCCCATTTTTCACATTAGAAATTAACCTTGCAGAAAATTAGCTGATGGGAATTGTCGGACGGGAGCCAGAGCACAAGATAGCACCATAGAAACACAAACAAGGTACAACATCTCTGTACAACATGGGGAAATGCTGTGCCCCTGGAGAGTGATGGTTCTGAGGCAATAGGACATAGTGGTTTGAACCACCAAGACACCTGGCTTCTGTCCCTGTCCTGTCACTAATTCACTCTTGGGCCACTCATTTCACTCTTGATTGTTTGCAGAGGTGCTGAGTGCTCACAACTCATAGAGAAGTTGGTGAGAGGGGCAACTTCACAGAACAGATGAAAATCAGGCTCTGCTTCACTGTGCTTCAGCCTGTCGGCTGTACATTGGGGATTACAGATAGATCTGAGCACACAATTCACACTGGCTTGCTTATTCTGTGCTTTAAGCCATGCTTTCTTCTAGCAGAATATCATAGGCAGGTGGCAGTTTCAGTGAATCCAGCCCAGGGCATCTTGGCTCTCCAGAATTGCTGGTTACGTGTGACTGACTGGGAAGCCACACTGAGGGGGATCAAACCTAAGGGCCTTACCTGCCAAGGTATTTAGGTACCTGATGCCCATGATTTTAATAGGTGTTGGATTCCTAGGAGTTAGGCACCTAAATATCTTTGTAGATGGGAGCCTCAGTAGTTGTAGAGCAGCAGCAAGAGAAGGATGGATGCTATAGTGTTTAGGGTGCTAGTCTGGTTCAGTCTCCTGCACTGGAGCAGGCGTTATGTGTGACATGGGACCAGTTTTGTATTTTTTTTGTCTCATACCAACACGGCTACACCACCTCTCCCTTGGACTTCAGTGAGAACTAAGGACTTTCAGCAGCTTATAGCACCAGGACTTTTGCTAGGAGCTAGCAGTTTGGGGGTTAACACACACACACCTGGAAACATAAGTCTTATTTGTGTTTGTAGCCTCCTTGTTCCAGCTGTGGGCTCACCTGTATCAGTTTATAAACAAGACCCAGCTCTGGCATCAGAGAGTCCATGGTCTATCTCCCTTGAAAAGACCTGTGTTGGCAACAGAGGCAACTCAGCACAGCTTTGAGGCATGAACAGGTGGAAACTTGCAGTGGCATCAGGGCAAAAGTCAAATCTTAGCTCTGTTCCTGAGCAAAACTCAACTTACATGGGCAATGTGAGTGAGTGAGAGAGTGAGTGAGTGAGTGAGTGACAGAAAATAGAGCTCCTGTCCTCAGCCAGGCACAGCAGGCAATTATCAAGAGACAGATTTCTCTGCCATTTGGCTCTCTGACATCCAGTCTTGCACATGCTGTCTTCCCCAAAAGGCATGTGCAATAGCAGCTCTGAACATGCAGATTCATAGACAGAGGTGCATGCACACACACAGATGTCACACATGCATACAGAGATGAACCAATCTATAAGGTGCATGCTTACATGCACACAGATGCACAAGCATGCACACAAAAGCACACCCACACATAGCACGTATACACACACATAGAAAGATGCCGTATGTGGTTAAGCTTCTACCATCACACACCTATGCTTACATGAACGCACATAACATATATACAGTGCTGCACATGTATGAGTATACCCCACAGACATATATCCACAGGACCATTCCCACCACACACACAAAGTGAAACACACACATAGATTTTTATATATATATATATATATCCTGCATTTCTTTTCATTTTACAGCCTGTCTTCAGGTGCAGGTTTTGTCTTTTAGACGTTAACTTAACTGGACTCAGAGGAAGTGAGCAGGGGCTGGTAACACAGTTATTACCTTGTGAAAAAAACACAAACAAACCCAGATTGTTAGCAATGCACTTGATTTACTCAAGGACAGCTCTGGCATCTGAGTCCAAATGGATTAGGCCAGAGTCATTGAGAAACAGGCCAGTGAGATGCATCACTTCTTGAAGATGACACAACCAAATTCAGCCCAGCTGGAGTGCTTGAACTCTTCTCTTTTCACTAACTGCACGTACAACATGTGAGAAGCCTTGATTTCATCTCCCCCTGAAATGTCTGGCTCAGTGAGGAAGGCCATGTTTGTTGGAAAAGACCGAGTGTGTCACACACATGCACATGCATACACACACACACACACACACACACACACAAACACATCATGGCTTCCAGCCCACATGTATAGTAGGATTTGAAGTTGCTCTATTTGTGATCTCCTGTTTCTTTCCTCTGCCCAGTTTACCCCATTCATCATGGTCTTCATCATATCCTGATATTTGAGGGTGCTACCATGTTGCTTATCATTTGAATCTGCTGCTGGATCTTTCCTCACCTGAGTGAAGGCCCTCGTGGCAGCCATACCACTTGTGGTGGTGCTGTGTCCTGCCCTTCCACAAGGTCTGCACATGGTCAGGACTGGGTCAGGGGTGAGACCTCAGCATGGCAGGAAGTGGTGCTAGTGGTTCTTGTCAGTGGGATTTTCACCCCCGAGTCACCTTAAAAGCAACACCCCAGGAGGGTGCTGTGGTCAGGAAGTGGAGCCGGTGAGTCAGGGGTCATGCTCTTCTCTGTATCAGCACAGAATTAGTGCCTTCAACATGGCATTGGGGAGTGGAGGAGATACACTGCACTTTCAGAGGATCTTCATTGCATGAGACAGAAAACTGAAGTCCTGTGCAATTGTTTTCATAAAAATCCTCATTGTCCCAGCTAAGTTCTATCCCATTTCATGACGTGTTACCTCCTAATAAACCTTCAATCAGCTAGGTAAAGGGCTTTGTCCTCATCTGCTGCATACTGTTTCTGTGAGCTGTTAAGCAGCTGCCATGTGTCATCCTAGAGGTAGTTACATTTTTGTGTTGGATGAAGTGATCCATGTGCAGGTGGACAACACACTTATAGGGCACAAGAAGTGTATGAGTTGCTAGTAGTTAGTAACTTGGGGTGTCTTTATGATGCTCCCATTGCTCACACATGCTAGTCCATGGGGGTGCCCTCATGGCTGCTCAGAAGATCTCTGCTCCATTGTATGTGTGAAAGGTGTGAAGGATGCCTGCTCCTTGGGAGCTCAGAGCATGGTTAGGAGACAGGGTGTCGGATTTGCTAGGTGAAGGCCTGTCTGCTTTTCTGATATGGAGTGGGAAAATCAGCTCAGTCCCTGGGGTGATGATAATACTTTGCTCACACAACCATGCACACACCTTGTACAAGCAGACATGCAGGCACATGCTGCTTGCTCATATCTCAGTGCACACATTCATGCACAAATCTATATATGTACATGTGTACAGAGACACATCTGTGGACTCTCCACATGCAGGCCCATGCCTGTCTATCCATGAAAATACATGTGTACACATGTATAGACATACACACACACAAGAGCATGCAGAAACATGGACACCCAGACATGTTCACATCCCAGCACATGTATGCATGTATAACCCTCTGTTCAGGCACATGTACGCATGTGTATCCATACACATACATGCACAGGTACACCTGCACACATACCACTTTCTTCTAATATTTGGATTTTAGAGCATTTCTTGCATGGGTGAATTAAACCTCTCCTCTCATGTGTTGCCATGTTGTTATTCCCATACTCCAGACAAGAGAAAAGATACACAGGCCTGTTCCCAAACTCAACCCCCTAGGCTCATCCCAAAAACTCAGCACTCATTCACTGAAAGACTCTCCAACATGGCTGGAGCTTGGGGTTTAAACGGCAGCTCCCAGCCTCATGAAATAAGCTGTAGAAGAAACCTTATGCCTGCCTCTACTTCTTACTTCAGCCATTAACTCTAACCATTGCTCCTTACTTCCCCTTGGGTTCCCTGTGACCCCATCAGCTCCCATCAAGGTCAACACAATTACACTGGTGGGGGTTTTAAAGAACAGGTGACCTGGTGATCACCTGCCCCCCTGCTCCAACCCACCCCTTCCCCTGCCTGTAGCAAGCAGTTTGTGCTGAAATGTCAAAAAACTGCTTGGCAAAAACACGCATTTCTGCCCGGCAGCTTCCATCAGCACATTCGATACCAAACGAAAAGGCAAGCAGAGAACTTGCTGGGGACCAGCAAAGGGGGGAGCATGGCATTAGGAGGAGATGGTATCGCTCCTCTTGGAAATCTTTCATGCGTGGCCTGTGCTAAGTTGGGTTCTGAGAGGCCAACTGGGACATTTATTTTTAATCTCATCATTGGACTAGATTGGATTTGAGATTATTTTTGTCTTTGTCAGTCAATTGGGAACAAAGAGATGACTTATAAATAGACTAATTAGCTGATGTGCCAGGGAACCTTGTCAGAAAGCATCCAAATGAGTGAGAGAAAGAATAGGAATGAAAAGCAAGAAAGGCAAAGGGAGCAAATGGTGTGAAACGCCAGCAGTCTGGCCTCTGCTGGGGAGTTCTCTCCCGCCTCCTCCCTTGCAGCTCCCTTTCAATGTGTGTGATAAATGCTTTGGCAGCA
>NW_005842615.1:197313-245858 GCF_000455745.1 Alligator sinensis | reverse complement strand
AGCAGTGTCCTGGAATGCATTTGGGAATCCGGCAAGGTGAGAGCGGCTGGGGATGTCAGGCGGAGGTTACACGGGATGGGATGAAGGAACCCACCAGCCCCATGGGGCTCTGGCATCTCTGCTCACCTGGCCTCTCCCCGCTCTGCAGCTGCACTGCCCATGAAAGTCTCCTTTAAACACAGAGGAGGAAACATTTTTGGCCAGCACATGAGCTGGCAGTGCCTTATGAAGGGCGTGGGCCAGCGTGTGGCAAGCAAAGATGAGATTTTAGGGATTTAAATGCCCACCTCCCATGAAACACAGTGAGGAACAAGTGCTGGTTGCTGTTTTGAAAACAGCAGCCTTGGTGTTTACATGGATTTGTATGGGGAAACTGGAGGAATCTGAGGGCATGTATTTCTAGAGAGAAAATGTTTCTATCCTCTTATCTACCTTGCTGGAGATAGGAGTTAGGGGTAAAGGTGCCATTTTAGGACTTAAAACATCTTACATTTCTCGTCAGCTGCAGGTTTTGTGTAGGCTTGAGCAAATTTCTTGAGCTTCTTTTGTGCCTCAGTTCCCCACCTGTATGAGGAGGAGTATAGTGCTGCCTTACTGGACAGTGGGGGCTTGAGGTTCAATACCTTATACCTTGTGCGTTGGCAAGACATACAGTGTAAGCCACAGCAGTAAGGCACTGTGAGTACAAAAACATAGAAGGGAGTGGGGAATGTGCAGCTGGGCCATAACTGGACAGTGCAATGTAGAGTATTCGGTAGCTGGGCTTGGGTAACAGGTGTGATGGGATACCTGGATGTCTAAATAATGCAACATTGTTCCCATATATAAATGTTTAAGAAACATTTGGATGCTTATCTTGCTGGGATCCTTTGACCCGAGCTGACTTTCTGCCCATGGGGCAGGGGGCTGGACTCGATGATCTTCGAGGTCCCTTCCAGCCCTAATGTCTATGAAATCTATGAAATAACTGAGTGCAGTATGGTGCCTTCAGTGGATGGCGCATCTGTCTGGTAATATACTGGGCACCGTGAATATGTGGATGCTTCCTGCTCCAGCTGGAGTTCACCCCCAAGGACAATGATGTCAGTTGTCCTTAGACAGGAAAAGTTCAGGGACATTAGCCAGTGCATCCCAGCTGGTCTCACCTGTTATCACTAACCCACCTACCTCTGCTATGTAATTGCTTCTTTGCCCCTGTAGCATGTGGGCGCCTCACAGTCCTTTCTGCTTCTGTTCTTCCAGCCCTTGTGCATAGTAGGGCAGTGCTTTCATCCCCTCACTACAGACAGGGAGCTGAGGCAAAGAGATTCTGGAGGTGCTGGGTCCAGTCCTTGGTGTGGTGGTCAGTACCTTTAACCTCCTGCCCTAAGCCATAAGGCACTATGACAGCAGAGCTGTGCGCAACTTCGCAGGGACGCTGGACGCCTTTGGGAAACAAGAGTGCAGCGAGGCCCAGATCACCACCAGCAGGGATGCCCTACCTTCGGGCTTCTGCTTCAGAGAGAAACAACAGGGGGAACAAGGGCCAAGCTGAGAAGAAGGCGAGTTAAATCAAGAATGGAGGCAGCAGCCACGGTGCTTAGCAGTCGAGGCAGCATGAAAAATGGGGCATTTCCACTGAGCGTAAGCTGAGAACGATGAAAACCACTTCCCCGCTGCCAGCAGGGCAGGGAGCAATGAAACACCCTTCCTGGCTCCTGCCCTCAATGTTATATGCCAGCAAGTCCTGAGAACCCTTCCACGGTCATCTTAATAGCATCCCTGTTGCCATGATCAACTGTGCTGTGTCACCATCTCCCTAACAACTGGCCCATTTGTCCTGAACAAATGGGAAGACTAGTTCCACCCTGGGAGAAGAGGTTCTCCCATTGGCAGGGGTTGGCACTGGCCATGCTAGCTTGTAGCAGGAGACGCATTTTCAGCTGTTGGAAAAAAAGCCTATGAAATACAGTCTTTATTTGGCGCAGGTCATTGGGATTTGTGAGGTCAGGTCAGCAGCTGAGTACATCGAATCTGGTATCCTGCCCCTGGCAATAGCCAAAACTTGATGTTTCAGAGGATGGAGAAAGTGAAGCATGTGACCCAGCCAGTGCCCGCATGCATACTCCACACATATTTAACCAATTAATTGATTGACCATCTCGATGTCAGGGGATGGATTGGACATGCATGATCAGCGCAGCACTGCGAGAAAGCCCAGGATTGGGGCATGTCATGTCTGTCAGTCCACTCGGTGAACAGCCCAGTCCTCCTGTAGGTAGGAGACAGAGGCAAGAAGGCTGAGTTGCCGCACTTGGGATTGTTGTGTGGTGGTCCTTTTGCTCAAGAGTGGTGGGTTGAGCTCCACACCGACCTCCCAAGCAACCTCCACTTATTCCACATTGAAATCTTGTGATGCTGAAGGGTCGCTGCTAGGGAGGAGACCAACACTGCCACAGCCTAGTATAATGGGGGAGAGGAGCCTCAAAAGAGGGGTGTTTGGGCAGGGAACCTGTCTTGACACAGCAACGATACTCAAGATCAAGAATAAGGTGAATTGTTTCAATGGCATAGTGGACCAGGCTTGGAAGAAAGTTGCGTGGGTGAAGGCTTACAACGGGTGGGAACACAGGGCAGGGACAGAAGGGATTCTGCTGATCAAGAAGGAGGGGCATTGGCACAACTACAGAGTAGTCTTCAACTGGGTGTTGCAATGTTTTGACAGAGCTGGATAGGGGCAGCGTATGCAGTACCTGCCTGCACTATGTCTGGAGCCCAGCCAGAGCGATTAGCCCCTTCGATGTCAGAAGCACCATGTTCCAGCAACAAAAAGAGAGGAAAAGTGTGAGGGAAGAGGGGAGCTGTGCAGGGTGTTTCTGGTCTTGGGCAGCAATGAAATGCTATTTTTCTCCATTGCTGACAGTGTAAATGCATTTCCTGGCAGGCAGATCATTCTGTATTAAAATTCTTGGTGAAGCTTATTAACGTGTGTTTATGAAAAGCCTGAGAGGGCTGTTTGGAGTAAAACATGCCTTCAGAATTAGATGTTTGGGTGCGGGCTGAGTGATTGCTGAATATTAAAAACACGGAGGTAGGAGTTACGTTTCACATCAGCAAGTTGAACCCACCCACTCCATTGGCAAAAACCAGCTCAAATCTTCATCCCCTCTGGAAACTGCTTGTACCTGGGGACTTGGCCTTCATCAAAGACTAGGACTCCCAAAGGGCTCCCACTATTCCATATGCACAAAGGCAAAGGAGATCATGCTGGGTTTGAAGCCACCAGTGCAGCCAATCCCAGCATCCTTTTGCACTGGTCTCACAGAAACCATTGCTATAGAAGGATGAATTGAATATTTCTAAAGCTTTCAGCATATGCCTGTGATCCACTGCCTTCAAGTTAGCCTTAAAGTTAAAGGGACTTCAATCTCAGCATGTGGAAAAGTGCTGTCCTGAGTACGGCAGCTTTCGGGCAGTGATTCTCAAGAGTTATGCAAGATATTTTAAGGGTGGTGCAGGGTACCGCAAAATATAGGCACTGTTAGGTGTGCAAATATCTACACATGCCTCATAAAATAAACCCAGAGATTTCTAATAGGAACCCATAGTATCAAAACCATTTTGACTTGCGGGCTTTCAGAGTTCTTTGCAACAGAAGAATTGCTCTAGTATTTTTTGGTAATCAAAGAGTGAAAACCGAGAGCTGACATCTTCCAAGGGGTGCCTTCAGTCTAAAAAGGGGGAGAACCACTGGCATTGTGGATAAGCAGAGGGACAGAGAGATTAGGTAAAATGCATCCTAGTATGCCTGCACAGACTCCCCAGAGCTGATCCTTCACATGCCAAACTAACACGTCCATGGCACACCTGCCCCACATCATCACACACACACACCTTCTATGACCCCCAAGCACTCCATGTCACATGCATGTACACATCACAAGACACGTATCTGCACACCCAGCATTGTCCCATCACTTAACGCAAGTCTTTGCCCTAAATCTTGGCTCATTTTTATAAAGGATTTTTTTTGAGGCATCTGCCATGGCCCTGTAGCCAGTGACTGCCTGAGATAAGATTTTTAATACAGAAGACCAGGTTGTATATCTAAATATATGTCAAAAAATGTTTCCAAGAACAATGGTGGAAACAGCCCAAAAATGCGCTGAGGAGAAGAGCAAATGCATTCGAGTCAGAGTCCAAGCAAAATATCAAAAGGATGAATCAGAAAAAAAATAATGTATGGAGTTTTCAAGAGTTATTTTTCTTTTTTAATGTTAATGGCAGGTTTTCAATTTGAGCTTCAAGTGCTGGAGCAGTGTGTCAGCCGATCCCGCACCGAGCCTTTCTTTGGGGGCTGATAAAAGCATTGTTTTGATTTTGCATTTAAGATGGTTTCAATCAAGCCCCATGTAATGATCACACAAGCCATGTCTTTATGATCATCATTATTGTTGTTGCAATGTATTTATTTTTTTTACGCTTGCTTGATGCTTCCCTGCTTTAGGCAGAAAAGTCTCCCAGCGGCGTTTGGTTAGCTAAGCGATTTCATCCCATTCACTGGGTCTTTCATTTTGCTGTTTAACTAGCAGCAGCAACTCAGCTCCTGGGAACATGACAGGGCTCTGGTGGCTCTGAGACAAGAATGTGTTACATTTGATGGACCCACCGATGACTTTCATGATTTTTGATGCTGCTTGAAGTGAAAGCCAAGGGCTGCCCTATCCCTTATTGCTGTATCAGGGCCTGGTGCTCCAAGAACCTGACATCCAGCTGTCCCTGAGACTTCAGTGGGGATCTCATACATCAATGGCTTCAGAAGTCAGGGCTCAGGTACCGCACAGCTCTGGCAACCCTAGCACAGAAGATTGCCCTGCAATTCCAATCATGGGGCGCTTGTTCATGTGACGGGGGTTTAGTTCTCAGGGTTTTATTCTATGCTCCCTAGATTGAAATGGTGGGTTTTTAATTGAAACCCACCATTTCAATTTTTCTGTCATGTTATGGTGAGGGGTCCAGTCCTTTTTTCTTTTTTTTGTCAGAGCCGGAGCCTGCCCGTGGCTGAGGAGCAAGCTGCCAGTTGGCTGAGCAGCCCCTGAGCTGCAGGAGGGCCCTGGTCCTTCTCTCTGCGGTGGTGGTGCCCTCCAGGGCCACCTGGGTGGACTGCTAGCACCCTCCAGGGCTGCCTGGGTGGGCTGCCCCAGCTTGGAGGCAACACCTGGCCCAATCCAACTGTTCCCCAAGGTTTAATCTGTCTCTGTGCTTATTCCAAGCTGCACCTATTTAACTTACTGGTACCTGCACAGGCCCAGGGCATTGGCAGTGCCATTATTTCCGCTGTTTTCTTTCCATAGCACGTGGGAAGGTTGGTTTGGATGTGCTCCGTGGCACTGGGGTATAGGTGGGGTCAGTGAGGATAATTTTACAGACCATTTTAGACAAATGTCTATTGTGTGGTTGCTGAGATTGCCAAGGTCTGCCCTCAGTGCCCTGGGTGGTCCCTTGCAGTCTGACATTCCTTATCGACATCCCTAAAGTTTGGACTTAAATAATTTGCCTTCCTTGGTAAGGCGCTGCATATCAACAACTGCAAAGGTTGCAGCAGAATATTGCAACAATGAAATAAAGGCTTCCACCACTCAGAAAGTGGGTCCTAGATTAAAAATAATTACCAAGATCTAGGTTCCCATTGGTTGAAACTGAAAGAGAATCCATTCTCATAGCCAATCAGAAAACACCAGCAGCTGCAAAGGGTTCAGGCCTACACTGGTACTTACTCCTTGGGACTGCAGTATCCATCAGGGATAATGACAGCATAGGTCTCATTAATCATCCAGTATAAACAGAGGGAGGCTCACTGGAACGGAGTAGTATCACTGGATGAGCAGCTCTGAGTTTGAAAATAAACATTTCAAGCTCTGCCTTTGCATTTATTTTTGCTGAATGCTTTGGCTTTGCCTTGGCGCTTATCTAGCAGCAGGGGACTCATTGCAGCAAGTCGACGGTGCTTAACTCAGCCATGAGGGGATTGTGCAGACAGGACCGCGGTCTCCTATAACTCTGAGACATCTCTGATGTGGTTCTGAACGCCCCACCTTCTCTTTTTAAGGTGATCTGTAAAGAATCCAAATTCCTGGACCCGCCCCCTCAGAGGCAGGCTGCAGGGGACAATTAGCTCAGAAATACATAAATGAGAAATACATGAGAATTGCCAGTTCTCACAGATTTATTATGATTTTCACAGTGCCTGATGTTATTCTTAAAGCCCAACTCCTAGAGTCATGGGACTGTAAGAGGTGGATCACTAAGTCATAAAAGACCATGATAGCTGGGAATAGAGTGGCGCACATGGGCAGGTGCATGAATGTGCACGCACATACGTACACTTTCTCTCTGCTGTGTAGAAGCTCCAGCGTGTCGTTTTTTGCACCTATTTCTATGTTTTTTGTTCTAGATTCACAGACAGAGGGAATCTGTAGCTAGGAGTCTCCCTGGAGAATCCCTTTTCCTAGCATTAGCTCCATGCCTCTTTTACAAAGCATCCTATTTATCAGTGTTAGCTTGCCCTGCTCCTTGGTCTTGCAGGGCCCTGTGTTTTGCTCTTGCTATATGCTGCACCAGGGACTTGCATTTCACTGCAATACACCTTCCCTCTCAATGTACCACACAGAGCAGAGGAGGAATGATTATCCCTTCTTAGGTTTGGGTTCCTCCTGCTGCAGCCTTATGCCTACTGTCTCCTGCGAGGGCCAGGGGGACACCAGGCCTAGACCAAGGCAAGAGGCCCACAATGCTGACATTTTTAGGCTGCTGGCTGACAAAGAACATACACAGCCAAAAGGGTCAGTGAAAATGTCGAGTGGCAGCAGCAGGGCAGCAGGTCTTCAAGCTGCCTATGAGGTCACAGGCTAATGAGGGAAGGCAGCAGACAGGCCAGCAACAGTGGCTAGGATGGAGCAGGGTGGGTGAGAGCTCTGTGCTTGGGGCATTGCTCCTCTGAGTAGAGGACCACTGTGAGACTCTCCTCATCCTGCCATTGCTTCCCCAGCATGCTGCCTCTCTGCGGGGTCCATGTGTGACGTCACTAAGAGTGGGTTTGTTGCATAGAGATTTCATCTGCATCTTCCCTCTCTGTAGGGCCTCTCCATATAGTTTTGGGCAGGGGGATTCCAGGCTTTCAGGGGCATGCAAAGTTTAATCTGTATCCCTTTATGCTGATGTATTTGTTGACAGTAAGTGAGATGTTGGCCCTGGAGCACACCAAGGGCCTGTGGAGCTTGGAGTCAGACAGATGATAGCACAACAGGGCTAGGGACAGACATTACACATAAACTGGTTTAAGTGATCAGAAACTGGTCGAAACCTGTAACAGAACAGACGTTCAGTGTACATAAACTAGTTTGAAAATGGCTGAAACTGGTTTGAGATAAACCTGGTTGAATGTAGTATCAGACTTCACTGATTTGGCTCAAACTGGTTTATGCAATGTCTGTCCCAGACCCCTTGCTGGTTTAAGTTAAATCAGACCCCCTAGCATGCTCTCTGGGCTGGGCTGGGCTCTCTGCTCTACAGCAGGGCTGGCCCCTCTCCCTCTGGTCCCTGGATGATGCTCTGGCAGAGACTTGCAGACACAGCAGGATCTGCTGGCTTCTCCCTTCCCCCCTCCCCACCCACACCCCTCACCTCTTGCTGCTTAACAGAGATCCCTTCCTCCTCTCTCCCACAACACAGACTGTAGCCAGCATGTGGTATGCTAGCTAATGCTATGTAAGGCAGATAGGACAGTGTTTGCTTAGGGCTTTTTGGAGCTAATCAACAACTTAGCTGGTAATGTCCCTGCATTCCTTCCTTTGGAAAAAGCTGTTTAAGAAAAGATTGAACAAATGAGTGAGGCTTTGTTTTATGATGGGGTGCTGATAACAGAGCTGATAAATGTTCTGTTATCAAGGGGGGGACCCCTCCCTAATCACAGTGTCCTGCCCAGGACTGGCAATGCCCCCCTCAGCTCAGCATTGTAGCAGGGAAGAGAGGGCTGCTCTAACACCCCTTGGCGTCTAGCCTGAGCCACTGCAGGCATGTGTTTTCATTTCTGGGATGTCTGTGTAGTTACAAACCTGTTTAGCCTAGCCAGGTTAGACTAGCCTGCAAAGATTGAATCAATTCAGGTTCAGGATTTTTTGAATGTCTGTCCCTAGCCCAGATGCCAAGGGTCAAATGAATCCCTGGGTACGTGAGCACAAGCTGGACCCACACACATCAGGGGAACAGCAACTACTTACCAGACAGCTGAATCTGGCCCATAGACCTGCTGCATTTCTACTGTCTCAGTGATGCATTAGCACTGAAACTGTGCGTGACAGGAATGAGTTTCAGCAGTGGCGATGGCCAGTGCTTCTTACAGTGAGGTAGGGTGGTCTCCTCAGAGTTGGAGAAATGGTCCCGTAGAGAGGGGGATAATGTGGAAGAAGACAAGAGACAGAGGGATGAGTTAAACTCCTTAAAGGGATCCATTCTCTTAGTCTATCATGATGCACTCAATGGTTCTTCTCCCATTAATAGGCCTGTTCAGTTATAGGGCATCTAGCAACCTCAGCCTTCATAAGCTGCAAACTCCCCATTCATATTTGTGCTGTTGACTCATCTTGCCCTATATCCGGCTTCTACCAGTGACTAGAATCATCTCATTCAAGGCAAAGCAAAAAAACTTCCAATAATAGCCTTAATCATCCATCAGGGTGGAGAAGGGACCTTCATGGCCACACTGCAACTGTGCCCTGAAGCCTGACATCTGAGGCAAAGCCATGTAGGAGATTCAACATGTTTGTACATCACTGGTGGTCAGAAGTGCAGCCAGCTCCTTAATACAGCCAGCCCCCGGGCGCTCTGGGTTATTTATAATGGAAGTTATGGGAGTGCATCGTCATTGGAAGGTCTTTCATCTCAGGACAGAAAAAGAAACGTTCCAAAACAGGGTAAAAATATCACTGGGGTTGGATAGGTCTGGTTGTGGGGGTGGGTTTTTTTGAGCAAAACTTTCCTGAAGCCACTTTTGTCCAGTGCCCTGTCCTCTATGG
Source organism: Alligator sinensis (assembly GCF_000455745.1). NCBI lineage: Eukaryota > Metazoa > Chordata > Crocodylia > Alligatoridae > Alligator > Alligator sinensis. Next base: position 236,805 of record NW_005842615.1, on the reverse strand, counting down.
GTGGATCTCAGAATGCAAGCACCTCAGGTCATTACTGTTGGGCACCCTGAAATAGCCCAGGAACAGCTTAACTGTGAGCATGAATGGATGGAGGGGAATGGGTGGGCCTCAATAGAGGCCAGGAATGAGGGTATCCTTGGAGTGTTGCGGGGAGCCTAAAACAGGAATAGCAGGGAGGCTGCAGGACAGCAGTGAGGGTTTTGGGAAAGCCATGTAGGAGATACAACATGTTTGTAATCAGATCAGAAGACACAGCCCTGGCTAATTGGGGGCCAACCTCCATTCCCACCCATACTATCCACCAAACCCTTCACACAGGGTCTGCCCTCAGGTTTAGCTTTCTATTTAAGCCAGCTCTCTTCCACTCCCTGCACTGTCACCCCAGAGCTCGGGCATGCCAGGTGCTTATTGAAATCCACACTCACCAAAGTATGTGTTTAATTCAGATTGATTAAACTGGTTATTATATAGATGATTAGAAACATATTTCTGGAGATTTAATGGCCACAGAGCAGACAGAGTTGTTAATCCTCTATAAATATGTTTTTAATCATGCCATTATTTAACATACAATAACTGTCCTATTAAATATAATGTATAGTTGGCAGCCTTAACAGAAAGCATTTCAGGCTGGGTTTTTTTTCCTGCAGACTCATTAAGTTTTGTGCTTGGGAGATAGGACAGATTTTGCACGTGGACTTTACTAAAGTGACAAAGAGAAGTTGATGGATAGAGATGTCAAAGAAATCAGAGAAAAATAAGGCTGGAAGGGACCATCCCAGACAAGTATTTGCTTAGCCTGCACTTAAAAACTTCCAGTGACAGAGAGTCTGCAACCTCTTCAGCTAATCCATTCCACAGAGTTAGAAAGTTCTTCCTAATATCCAGCCAAACTCTGCTTTGTTGCAATTGAAACCCCTTACTTCTTCTGTCGTCCCTGCAGAAAGAAAGAACATTCATCACTGTCCTCTTGGTAACAGCCCGTTGGGTATGGTGTATCCTCTCAGCTGGTCAAATAACCACAGGGCTTCTGAGCCACTCAGAGTAGAGATAGAAGGTATTTTTGCCTGTGCTGTATGTGAAAGATTGTGTAACCTAGTAAATAAGGTGCTTATCTGGAAGTCAGCAAACTTACCGCTATGTTCTCATCCTGGCTCTGCTGCTTGTCTAATATCTGACTCTGGGCACTTCTCTGTGCCCATTTCTGCTTCCTCACTTTGTCTCTCGTCTAATTAGCTCATCAGCTCTTTGCTGCAGTGGTGACCTCTAGCCACGGCAATAAAGATAATCCAACTCAGAGAATATTGCTCAGTTTTCAAACACTTAAGAAGCCTTTTATTCTGGGGGGGTTTTCAGTTTTAATTAAAAAAAAACAAACAGCCAGAATAAAAACTATTACAGAACATTTTGGGTGAAAACCCCTTTTTCATGGAAAGCATAATTCAGTAGGAAGTTTTAACCAAATCTAGTTTTTTAGACTCTTAAAAGGTAGCAAAACTTTTCTTTTGTTTTCTTGTTTCCTACCGCTCGTTCTCCTTCTCTCCCTTGCGGCACTTTCTGGGCCCGTGCCAAAAAAGAGATGGTTGTACAGTACAGAATCTGGTAGGCCAGCCAAAATTTTTTTAAAAATGAAAGCAAATTGCAACTGCATTTGGAAATGTCAGAGTTGTTCCTGTTTTGCAGGGTGCACAAAAGACCCTTTCTTTGGAAATTTTTCACAATATTTTTTTTTATCTGAATTTTTTTATCAGGATTTTTTGTTTGCCAAGAATGTTTTCCAGTAAAAAGGGCTTAGTTCCCTTGTGGACTGAGAGCTAAAGGGGACTTGTAACAAACCCTTAACAGCAGGTTCCAGCTGCAAAGTTGCACCTCCTTATAAATTCATGAGCAGCATGGTATATGAATGCACCGACATAAATATACATAGGGTGTGTCTACATGTGTGCATTTACTGCACAGTAACTAAAATTACTGCACAGTACGGGCACACATCTACACTTGCATGCCCATATTGAGGAGTAAATATGGCAACTTATGCTAACTTGGGAGTAAATTTGATACCTGGATCATGCTGTGCAGTAACACTGTGTGTGTGGACTGACTTAACACTGTGTGTTTGGACTGACTTGGGACTAACTTTAGTCCCAAGTCAGTCCACACACAATCTTAATGTACTTTAATGCCTGCATATGTAGACGCCGGCCTATTCCCTCTTACTGTGCAGTAACTTTAAGCTGGCATAAATGCATGTGTAGACATGCCCACAGAGGTTAAGGGACTGCACATGTACTTATACATGTGTGGATACGTGCACACATACCTACACAGAATGCAGATTTCTATCTAGGTACAGCCCACAAAGCAACAAGCACAAATTCATGGACACACTGTATTTCTGTTCCTATTTTCTCCCTACAACAGCCAGCCATATCAAAACAAGCATTCATACTTCCCTCATTTTCCCAGAGCTATGCCCAGTTCAACGTGCTTGCAGAAACACATGCATACATGAACAACACAAGTGCACTTACCTGCAAATACCATGTGGAAGCCAACACAATACACACATGCATGCATTTGTGCGCGCACACACACAGAGTATAGCCTGTGTGGCGCAATGAAGGAGTGAACAACACTAGTATTTGGGGTTCTTATTCTTACTATGAGGAGGGAAAAACAAGCATCCCCTGCTCACATTTGGTTGAGGAATAAAGTGCATAACTCAAGCTGACTTCTGAAGTGCCTTCAGAGTTGACGTGCTATGATTCCCATCCAGATGACAAACTGTTCCAGGGGACCTGCTGGTTACAGGAAAAGAAGGCTGAGAAAGGAAAGAATTTACATTAAATTAAATTATTTTAACTGAAAAAATAAACCCTTGTCACAGCTTGAGGCTAATGCCTGCCCGATGCCTTCCCAGCGCTTGCACTCAGTGAGAGATGGCTACCATCCTCCTGAAATGCCTGTCAGGAAAGCTAGACTGAGCTTAGTTTGCTCATTGCAGGCGCCTCTGCCAATGAGACAAAGCACATTCTGCAGAGCCAAGGAAAGGGAGAGGATGGAGAAAAAAAAGAGGTTGGGCTCCTGCACCTGTGAAAATCAAATTAACTCCTTGCATTCAAGACTCCCAGGTCTTGAGCCCATTGTCTGCCAACTAATGTATCTACCAGAATGGATGAAACCACTCAGCGTAGGGACACTTTTTCAATGGCTCTGAAAAGAACCAGAGTTGCAGGTTCAGCTATTTGCAACAGATGTGCTTGTGTAATCCTATAGTTGGAGACTGGAATCAATACCAGGTGACTTGTCATTGCTGCTCTATCAATGTCTGTTATTCCCATCTGCTTGTTTGTCTAGTCTAGTCATCTAAGCCATCCCCTAATCTAGGCCAGTGGTTCACAAACTTTTAGACTTGAGGCACCCCTTGGAAAATGCTAGCTCTTAGTTTTCACTCATTTTTTGACTGCTGAAAAATAATAGAGCAATTTTTCTATTGCAAAGAACTCAGAAAGACCAAAGCAGGTCATTTTAATGGGCCACATCTTCACATGTGCTTTACTGCGGAGTGGACTAATTAGCTACAGGGTAGTGTCACTGTCTACACATGCAGCACTAGCAGGCCATTAATTAACAATGCTGTAAGACAGTACTGTCAGGGATAATAGTATCGGGGACAGTGCTATCTTACAGCAGAGTAATTAACTGCGATTAAACTCACATGTAGATGCTGACCACAGACATAAATTGTGCCTGGTCAGCCCAGCAAGCAGGGGGCCAGACTCCTACCTGCCACCTAGCCACACGGCTCCACACTTTCAGCACTCTTGTGCCCCAGCCAGCCTCTCTGCCACCCAACGCCACCACCCAGAGCCTAGGACAGAGTAGAGCAGGGGCAGCCCTGGTGTAAACTCCACCCCAGCTCAAATTGCTGGTGTCTTGGTGCACATGCAGACATGCCTAGGAGCAGTTTACTCAGACTCAAATTGCTACAGAGTTTATTGGTTCAAATGAATTGCATGTGTAAATGCACCCATGAATTCCTGCTTGAAATCCATGTGTTTATCCTGTGAATCGTGTTTACAGTGCTCAAAAGTGCTAACATTGCCTGGCACCATGTGGCATCCTTGAAAGGATCTTAAGGCACCCCAGGATGTCACAGCACCCTAGTTGATCATTCCTGTGCTAGGCTTTGAGAAAGTCAGAAGGCAGTATTCATGCTGAGCATGACCCACTGTTAATAAAACACATGACATTGTTTCTTTTCTTTGATTGCATAAGTGTGCAAATGCTTCTAGGATAAATACTTGTGTATGCAATATGATTGTTTGAAAAATCAATAAGATTGGTTGAAAAGCGTGGTTTTATTGAAAATTTTTCAATATTTTGCCAAAAAAAGGTGGAATTCCTTGAAACCGGTCTTTTGTTTTGTTCTGAGTTTTCCATTTCCAAATTAAAATGTTATTTAAATTAGACCTTTTGAATGACCTGCAACAGTTTTGAAAATGTGAAAAATTTGGAAACGTTCATTACCTCTTTGGTTTGTAATAAAACCACATTTGGAAACCTTGGTATTTCCCAGCTGGTCCTGAGTAATGACCATGTGTTGGTGTGTGCTGATGTGAGGGGTCATGGGACAGGCATGCTACAGGCAGGCACATCCAGCATTTCCCCACCACCCCATCAGTCTTCCAACACATTTGTGACCCGTGGCATCCTGATGTGCCCAGCCCAGACCCCACACTTAGCTACAATGCACTTCCTCCCTCAGCTATCACATTATTGCCATCGTGTCCACATCGCAGCATCCCTGATTTTCCAGCTCCTGGCCCCACACAGAGCTCTGCCAGTGGCTGGACTCTGACCTCCAACACCAGCCCTTCTACTCTAGCCCTGGGGCTTTCCTTGTGCAGAGGCTGCCAATGGTGTTGAATTATATACGTAGTAGTTTTACATGCACATTAGAGCCACCAAATCCATTAAATTTCTGGCTGAGCCAGGCTGGATCCCATTTCCAGATGTGTAAGGCCCTGAGCCACTTGGCCACTTAGCATTTCACCCCAGAGAAATTTGAGATCCAGAAGCTAAAAGCTCCATCAGGGAAGACCAAGCAGGGGAGGAGTAACAGAGCATCCTGTCCTCCACAACCGGTGCCTCTGTTTCTTGGCCAAGGCTGCAGGGCTCATGTTACCCTCCATGCTGCAGTCACTTTACCTGGCTGAGCGGCCTCTCACTTAGTCCTTGGAAGGGAGCCTCTGGCTCCACTTCTCCCCTGGAGGGGGTTGGTAAACCACATGCTGGTTAATAGAAAGTAAAGCCACTTGCTCACCACAAATCATCAGCGGCCTCATTAAAACTAACAAGAGGGAAAGCAAAGCATGGGGTAGCTGGGCGGGTTTGTAGTTTTGGTTATCGTTCTTCTTTTCCACGTATTTATTTTTTACACACCTTTCCCAGAGCTCCATTGCATTTTATGAGCTTGGTGGAGGGCTGACGGGTCATGGTCATTTTTGCAGGCACTGTTTGCTGTCCCCCTGCAGCCAAAGAGATGTAGGTGTCAGCCTGTAGAGGTTCATTCCCAAGCACCCAGGAAGCAGAGCAGCTTTATGGTGACAGGCATTTCCACTGCTTTAGTCTAATATTGGTGGGAGCCATTCCTCAGGAGCACACAATGCTGCTCTCACCACCTTCCTCCACGGGATTTGTGCTGGGGAACGGCTGCCAGCTATGAAGATGAGTGTCCCCCTCCCCAGCTTATCCTTGCACATAACCCAGGAAGCTTTCCCTGCACACCTCCCTGCCGGTGAGCTTCAATCCTCCCCAGGGAGGAGGCTGCTCTGGGGCTGAAGGCAGGTTCTGTCCCCATGTCTCACCCACTCTGGCCCCTTTCCTGAGGCTGTCAACCAGGGCAGCAGCTCTCTCCAGGGGGGAAATATGCATGTCATCGTGGTCATTATTGTCCCTCCAGCCTTTGTCAGCATTGTCCATCTAGACTGAAGGCATCTTAGGGCACCTTCTCATACCACATGCATGTGCAGGACCAAGTTGAGTGGGGCATCTGCCTGCAGCTACAACACAATGACACGATTATTCAGTTTCTTACAGAATGGGCTGGTTCCCCCCCAAGCCCCCGTGCCAGGGGGAGAGGGGGGTTGTGAGGTGAACACCTGCTTGTAAGGAACAGTGTCCAGAGCCAGCAACTCATTTTGCAAAGGCGTGAGAGGAAAAGCTCTCCGGCAAAAGTGCCCCATGTTGGATTTGAGCCAGTAGCTTCAAGATAAAAAGTTCTGCAGCCCAGTTTATCAGCTGTATCTGAGCTAGCTGCATACCCCGGACCAGCACTGTCTGGATACAGCTACAACCACTGTAGCCCACTTCCTCTCATGGTGGTGGTCCTTGTGGAGCCTACACTCAAGCAGCCTGGTGCTCCATCTCCTTCGTGTTGCTCACTGTCTCCTATAATGGTCATTGTGCCACATACACTGAGCCTGCTGCAGCTGCAGCTAGCAGAGTGGGGTCTTTTAGCTCAGTGGGGCCAATCTTTTTGATGGGCATGTTACATATTAGCCCTCCACCAACCCAAATGCCATGCTGATCCTCTTCCTCTGCCCAGTTTCCTCTGCTGCTTTCTGCTTCCTGCCTTGTGCTCCCCAACTGATCTCCAGTTTTGTTTTTTTTGCTTCCAGCTATCTGCTGTCCTCTCCCTGATCGCCCAAATGCCACGCATGAGGCTGCTCATGCCGCAGGTTGCCCCGCTCTCCCTCCCCGATTTATTTAGCTCATACAGTTGAGACTCATGCTTTTACACCTTCCCAGCCCCATGCCTAACAAAGCTTTGCTACCTCATCTTCCATCTGATGATTTACCTGGGGTGCAAATATCCTGTGGTCCCCTTGTGGAACACCCTTGGCAGAGGTTGGCAGCCAAAAAATACCTTCCCATTCCAGCCCAAGGTCAGCCTTATGATAGGAGGTCTCTGAACAGCTCCAGACAACTAGCTCTCCCAACCCCTCTTTTCTGAAAGCACATGGGCTTCAGTTTCCATGGCTTGCAGCCAACTGAACCACCCCAAACCCCAGCGGTTCCCTCTCAAGCCTAAAGGTGCGTGCCTGTCATCTTACATGATGAGCATCAGCTGGAACCCATTCGGCTTCACTCGGGTGTGCAGGAGGCATGAAGCCAAGGTGAGAAGTTGGCCCAGGATCCAGATCTGTCAGAGCCTGAAAGCAAGACACAGACTTGTGATGTGCAGCCCAGCCAAAAAGAGCAGAGGAAAGATCATGGACAGATTTGGGATTTGTCTTTGTAACCAGCTGACTTGTTGGATAAAACAGGCATGTCTAGGCATAACTCTGTGCCTCTGCTCCCGCCTAGGTATGCTGTGCTGATAAACGTACCTGGTGCCCTCAGGTGTAACGCACCTGCCATGCGGCTGAATGGAGCAGGTGTCTCTAGGTGATATGCACCATCTGTGCTGCTGAATATGTGAATTGTCTACGGGGGGGAACACACCTACCGGTACACAGAAGGTACCACACATCTCCATGTAAAGTCGCCTGTCATACTACTGATAGTACGATGTGTGCTGAGATTATGTAGGCCCCGCTGAGTATGCAAGGCCATGTATAACCTGACTCTCCGTGGAAGCTGCGGCAGCACAGATGCTGCAAGGGAAAGTCCTCCCAGAAAGGGTTAACAAGCAGAGCATTTCCAGTCAATTCCAGCCGCTTTTATCTTCCATTTCCGGCTTCCGCGTCACATTCTGCCATGCTCCAACGGCGTCTGGTAGCACCGGAGCTGATGTCCCTCCCAACGAGAGACGAGTGTTGGAGCGTGCACTGTTTGCTTTGGAAGGAGGCAGGCTTTGTCTGCAGAGCTGCGGGCCAGTTTTCCAAAGCCCACCTTGTAATTATTCCTTGCCTCCCTGCTCCCTGGACCAGTTGTCTTTCAAAGCTGGCTACCTGGGCAGCTGACACAGCCAAATACTTTCTCCATGAAGCGCTATTTCCGGGAATGACCTCACAGCGTGCTGGCATGGCAGGAATACCATGTGGGTGGGATCTTTTGTTGCCGGCAGACTCAGGAATTAGGACTGTCCAAGTACAGAAGGCACAGAGCTCTTCTCTAACCTCTTAAGTACATCACCTTCCAACACAGCAATTTTCCTTGCTGCTGAGCTGGCCTAGGACTGACTTCCCCTACATGCTAGGACTTCATGGGCCTTCTTTCTAATGGTGAGAGCAGCCTGCAGCCTCAGCTCTTGTGTGAAAAAACAGCTCTGTTGTGAGACCTAGGATACTTAGCCCTGGAAGACAGGAGCTGTCAGGTGCTAATCCCATCACCACCATCAGCTTCCTGTGCGGCCATCTCCCCACTGTGTGTAAATGGGTATCAGAATCCCTGCCCCATGGCAGCACAGGGAGGGATTCAGTAGAGGACATTGGTAAAGGGCTTTGAAAACCTTAGGTGTTACTGGGAACCAGATCATGGGAGACCCAGGCACCAAGGAGCTGCTACCGAGGTTGTGTGATCCATGCAATATTCTTGGGTCTGAGATATTCAGTTGCGTGTCGATCCAGGTTACATCAGGTGCCAGAAGAGGAAACTGAACCCATTTGGCCATGGGCCTAGAAGAACTTCTAATGCTAGATAGAAACTGTTGGTTGAGGATGAAAGGACGGTGCTGAAGGAGTGTCCCAGGGACACACACTACCTCGCTTCCTGCAAGAAGACACCACAATCAATCATCACCTGGGAGCAACTTCCTTCCATGCAGCCAGCTGCTTCCCTCTTTGGCCAGCTGTGGGATGAAACCTGAATCCCACCCTGATTTCGTCATGGGTTCCCTGCCCAATGGTACTTGCCACCTTCTGACCATGGGCCTTGGCTGCCATGATTGCTTTCAAAGCAAGGTAGACTGTTCTCAATCTTACTTTCAGGTCTTTTGGGGCATTTTTACATGTGCTCCAGGGGTAGGGAGGGTCACTTTAATTAGAGCAGCTAATTAGCACGCTCCAGCAGACTCAATTAATTGAGTCTGCTCTGACGTGCTATAATTACAGCACGTTGGAACAGCCTCCTGGAATGTCTACAGGTACCCCAAATTTCTCTGAGCATTTGCTCACAGGATCTCACCAAGTGCTCACACCTATGGTACTTAAACACACACAACCAGCCTTATTTGTATACTACAGTAAGGAGGCTTTGTCGGGCCCTAAGGACCCTGCAGAGTCTTACCCCATTTTCTCTGTCATTCCTCTGTTTTCACCTTTCCTCCACTCCCTTGGACTCATGCATTTGCTCTTCTCACCCCCTACAATCCTTTTCACCAACCACCTCTCTAGTCCTCTCTTGCTCCTGAACTTCCAGTTTCATACTTTGCACAGTTAGTCATGCCACAAAATATCTGAGGTGATAGTAGCTGATGTTGAAAGAGTTGGGTCAGGAAATATTTTCCCCCCCTAGAAAATTTCAACTTCCAATTGAAGAAATAAGAACGGAATATTTTTGGCCAACAACCAAATGCAGTTATGATTTTGCCAAAGGTGTCTGACGGCACTACTACGAAGTACCTCAGGTTACTGCGCAGTCATTTAGTACTTATTTATACAAGTACTAAATGACTGCGCAGTAATGCCTGCACAGTCAGCATCTCATGTATCCGTGGCCAGTGAGAGGTTTCAGCCTGTTGCTTGTGAGCAAGACACCCCTGCCCCAGCCACAAAGGCTTGTATCTGACTGTGCACCAGGGAGGAAGGGGCTGTTTTCATAACCCAGGCTGTCAGCACATGCCAGGCAAGAGCTTTCCCTTTGCCTCTTCCAAGCTCAATCATGGGTGACAGCTCACTCTGGCTGGGCCACGGGGATGTGCCAGACAGATGTAGCCCCCATGCACTAAGTAATGCCCTGTTACCTACAGCACTCACAAGCCAAGAGGCCTGGTGAAAAGAAGAGCCTGAGCAGGAGGCCAAGTGTAGGTCACAAGGATGATCTGCACCTCCTGTATTTCTAATTCAGTCTTATTTCTCCCTATTCTCTGTGATAGATATTTAAGCTAGAATGACCAGGCTTCACAGCATTGCCCGGAGATCATGGACCAGCAGGGAGGAACCTTTAATGATTGCTGCATTGCTATAGCCACCACCCAGGGAGGATCTCAGAGCACTTGGCAGGCATTCACACAGTCCCACTGCAGGGCAGATAGCCTCACTCCAGTTTTATACCTGGGAAAACTGGGGTATGATTCAGGGACTTGCCCAAGCTCACATAGGAAAGCATGGGTAGAGTCTGGAGACCTCAGTCTCTGTTCCTTGTTTTAACCATTTCCCTCCAGACCTAGGGATATAAACCAAGGAACTTAGCTTCCAGTCCTCTAACCATGGGACCCCATTCCCCACCAAGTGGGGGAAAGAACCTACTAGCTACCAGCACTCTCCGTCCTTTCTTCAGACCATCATAAGTGCAAGCAAAGGGATTGCATGGAGTCATTCATTCATGATTGTCAAAACTGTGATTGCAATTCTGAGCAAGAAAATGAGAGAAGGTGTGCTGCATGCAAATGGAGGTTTTTAATTGGTGATAGGTTCTGACTGCATTGCGATGAATGCACCTGCATCATAGCTGCTGGCTGTGAAGAATCAAAGAAGACCTGCGTCCACCTGCACCTCTAAAAATGAAGCAAACAAGGAAGCTCACTAATTAGTAACAGTGCTTCCTTTCCATTCCTTTCTGTGGACCTCTCTGCACTAATGGGCGGCATACTCAAATGGCTCCCAGGGGACCTGGCTCAAGAGCAGAATTTCCTGCTGGGAATTTGAAATTTTCAAATTTGGTTCCATCTGGAATTGAGAGGAAAAGTCAAAATCCCTGAACTGGTCCTGAAACAAACTATTTTAAACAACACCAGCAACCTTTGCAAGACTAACAGTAACACAGTGGGGTTTGCCATAGGCTTCTATGAAAAGGGCTATAGAGATCTGTGACATGACTTTAAAATTCAGTGGTATTAGAGAAAACTCTCTTTTCATCCATTCTGTTGGATCTCCTAAAGAGCAAAGTCTCTCAGCCTCAGGTTCAGCCAGTTGACAGAACCGTGCTCCTTTCATTGTTCATTTTAACATGGCTGCAAGGTGCCATAACCCAGCACTAAGGCAGCTTCTGGTAATCTTGCGGCCTGCATCTCATTAAGCTTTATTAAGCACCAGAGATCTTGAGTTGCAAGGACTGACTGATGGGCCAGTAAGCAGCTCTGTTAATTCTGCAAAGTGAGGAAATACTACAGAGCCTGGTTGAGTGGGTTGGGGGAAGGTGCTCAGCTTCCGGGAGCTGTTTTGCTAGGCTTCGTTCTTCACTGCAGAGCCCCTGTTGAACCCAGGAGTGGCTGAGTTAATTCCAGCATGGTTTAACTGGATGATCTTGGTCTTTCCTAACAGGAAATCATAAGACCTAGCTGGATCCAGTGGGCTGTGCATGGTTAAATGTATATGAAATAGTGAGGGAGGCGGGGTAGCACATGAACCAGGTATAACTTTGGGGAAAGCTAGAGTTTTTGTAATGTTTGCTCCACATTCCTCTGACCCCTGCACATAAATAGACTGGGTTATGGTGCAGTTTTGATGGCCTGTTTGGATAGAGTAGGCATTGAAAGCTTCATTGGACTGAAGCTACACTTGTAAATGGGTTTGGAGTCCCATGGTGAAGCACACCAAAGATTATTTCACCAGCATCCAAACTCACAGTGCAAAGATGAGCTCAAGGACTAGAGTCTGGCTTGGGATTTTGGACACCGCAGTGTACATAGGAGATTTGGATCAGAAATTTGGTTCCAGACTCGATGAGTTTGGATGGCAGCTCTGGTCGCATCTGTATTATCCATGAAGTGCTTTGCACCGACAGAGCAAGTCTTTCCGCCTTCTTCCATGGGGTGTTGCAGTTCCAGAGTGTTACAGAGACAATCCCCGAGCCCTTGCTTGCTCATAGGTTTGGCTGTAGCTGTGGCTGAACCCCTGGTCTTTCTCTGTATGCTGGCAAGGAGCAGGGAGCTTTCTCTCAGGAGTCAAAGCAATCCACTGCTGACCCAGCAGTGATGTGAGCTTCTGTCTTGTGCGTGCCGAGAGCCGGATGTCTGAAGCTGATCAGCTCTCAGAGGAATGTTGTATGTCTGGGAAGCACTTTGCTCATCATGTGGGGGGTCTCTAATGCTCTTGGTACAGCACCTGCTAATCCTTAAAGTACAGCTAATTAAGTCTAATTATCAGTACAGGATAGGAAAACTCCTCATCCCCTCCATACGCATCCCAGCACATCCAAGCTCCTCTCTCCTAATTGGCAAAGGCAACCTGTCATTTTGCAGGGATTTGGAATGCAAGCTGTGTGTCTCTGCCTCAGATTATCAGCCTCTGGTTTTAAACTGTCTATGGCCGCCCACAAACTGAAAAGACAGCTCCCTCCCACTGCTGGGGCCTGGGTCTGTCCCTGCAGGGAGCTGGGTGGGAGCTTTCAGTAGTGCCTCAGACTTCTGCATCCATACCTGCTCCTCTTCACTCTTCTTTCCTGCCTCCCTGGGCACGTTCAGATGAGCATGCATGTAGTTGTGCCACTGTTACTTGTCCCCAGGGAATGCCCGCGCATACATGCTCTGGTGTGCAGCAAGTTGCCCTGGATGGGGTAGAGCCTTGTCTGGGCTAGCCTTGTCAGGGGGCCTCCTGGGACTCCAGCGGCACCAATCTGGGTGCACACAGCCTGGAGTGTGGCCAGTGGTCTCCCAGTGTCAAAAAAAACCCACCACGATGCATATTAGGAGCACGGTGAATGCTTACATGTGTGGCACGTGCACTTTGCGGTGCCACAGACAGGTCTGCAGCGCCACAAACTGCACGTGCATACTTGTCTGGACGTGTCCCCTTTGTCTTTCTGTCTTCTTCCTTAGTTTTGCTGCTACAGGTGAGAACAAGAGGAAAGAAAAGCTGGGCTACATATATGAGTGGTGCAGCTTGCATACTTCTCCACCCATGAGTATCTCAGGACACCTGACTGGTGGCTGGAATGGGGTCACAGGGATTCTTCTGTCTCTTTTCACCTCCTTCATTGGAGTGCTTTACGACTTAAATAACTGTGTGTAAATTGTTCTGAGATTCTTGGTAGAAGAGCTAGAGCAGTGCCAGGTATTATGTCAACATCAGGGCAACAGGGATTTTAATGGGCTATTTGGACAAGAATTTTGAGTGACTGGATTTAGGGCTGTGAAGGATATTTGCTAGTTTAGTGCTTGTCACACATGGGTGAGAAGCCGGGGACTAGTCTTGTGTATTGTCCTGCTAATTGACTTGAGAGACCAAGCTTAAAGAACTGCACTTGAGCTGAACCCATGAACAGGAGCTGACGTGCCCACTGCTGTCACATGGAGCATGCCACCTAAGCCCAGTGCCCTCTGAGTTGGCACGTGAGACTTGTTAAGTGTGTGCACAAGCACTTATCTGTGTACGTCTCCCTCTAGTAGCAAAGTTTTCATAACGCTCCTTTCATAGATACACTCAGCTCCAGAGGCCTGTGCTTTTGGACTTGGGGAACATGGGTTTTGTCTTCAGTGCCATGCATATGGTTTTTAGTGGGTAACCATGAGTAGCTGCAAATTTGTTACCTATGCTATGTGGACAGTTAGGTTTGAAACTTCAGGCTTGTGTATATTCCTTACCTTTGTGGCTGGTATTTTGATCTCAGTTGAACCGTGATCCCAGTCCTTACACATACCCCGTCAGACACATGCATGTTATCTGTAGACAAACCTCATACTTTTTGGATCTGCTAAGCATCCAAAAGTTTGGATTCTTATCCAAATCACTTGAGACTGCAAACCCAGCCTAGAAGTATGTTAGGAACCAGCTCACTAGACCTAGTTTAGAGCTTGGAAGAAACAGGGTAGCTTCTGGGAGCTAAATACTTTGCAGAATCTGAACCCTAGTAAATGTTATCCCTAACTAATAATTTGTCTGGCTCTAATTAAAGCTACCCAGTGCTATTGGCTCACTGTATCACTGAATGCCAAAATGTTCCCATTTTCTTTTTAGTTTGCAAGAACTGAAATGTTAATTCCACCTCATATAACACAAACTGCCTCCCAGTTCCCTGAAGTAATTTCAATTAGAAACAGGTTTCCCTTCCACTTCCTGTCCCAAATTGTTGTGTAGTGATGCTGTGCACTGTTATGCAGCTGCCATGATCTGGCCCAGAGCTGAGTATATTTCAGGGCTTGTGGATGGAGAGATTCTTATATCTCTATTTTACCTCCCTCATTGGAGTGGTCTGAGACTTAATTAACTGTGTATAAATTATTCTGAGATCCTCAGTGGATGAGTGCTAGAGCAGTGCCAGGTATTATTAAATGAGAAATCACAAACAAAGGATTAGATGATTTCAAGTGGGGATTGCTCAGAAGATGAATTTCTAGGCAACCAAAATCCTGCCTTCACGCCCACCCCCGTGATGAAGAGGAAAGGCAGAGAAATGCAGGCTAAGCCAAAACAGCAATCATTGGCTAGAGGGCCCAATTCCAGTGTCACAGCATAAATCTGGAGCAAGCCCCTTGAAACCTAGTGAATCAACTGTGGGGTATTTTTGCATCAGGAAATCTATGAGTACAGGCCCCCATGGGCAGCCAGCCAAAGAAACCATATCATGTGGCACATAATAGCTCCTTTGCTCATGGACACACACACACACGGGCAGACACAGATGTGTGAATACTAGTCCTGCTTGTATGGATGACCAGCACTTGCGCAGCTTCTGCCACTGCTTCTAAACATGCGATATACTGATAGGTGGCCATCAGGGAGTGGTTCTTCTAGCCAGGCAAATCTACAGACATCCCCTACTCAGCCAAGCAAGTCTACAGACATCCCCTACTCAGCAAACCACAAAAAAATCATGGGAGTTGCAGCTTGCCCCTGTCTTTTCATAATCACAGGCTACCAAGAAAAAACCAGAGAAGTTAGATCCCGGAGATCTAATTCAGATCAACTGCTCCCACACACCCAGCTCAAAGCCCTTCCTGAGAATCTTCCACGGGGACCATCACATTTTCAATCCAGGCATGTTGCTGTATTTGTCCTGTCCCTGGGCAAGTGGACAGTCCATTTGGGACTGCATTGATTCTATCCTCAGCTCCATCCAGTACTATCTTTATCCTCCCTGATGTCTGGGGAAAGCACAGATCAGAAAGAACCATGTCCCTTTCCCCTTTTCCCAGAGGAGCATGTCTAGGGGGAAAGAGGCATTTCTGAGCTTGTAGCAAGCTCATGTGAAGTTCCAATCGGACTTTCTCACGGGAAGATCTGGCTTGGCTTCCACCGAGCAGGCACAGGGCTCTGAATTACCCCCTGCCTTTGTTTATTATTCTCCATTATTTTTGCATTTTTAATCTCCTCGGCATCTATTTCCCCCTCCCCAGAAAAACCAAGGCCATGAACACATAACAATGACAGAAGGCAACAAATGAGCTAAACCTGTCAGTGTTCCCATCCCAGTCCCAGCATTGCTCTGAACCAGCCCAGAGTTTGGCACAATCATCGTAAGCTTGTAGAGTAGGAAATTGGGCCCTAAGCAAAATGCTGAAATACTCACTCATCTTTAACTTAGCTTGACCACAAAGGGATGACGTTCGCATGTATAAGTGGTGGGCACTGATCCAGAGTCCTTAGATACAAAACTGAGGTACATACATGGTTAGGGAGAATCCAGCAAGTGACGGATGAGAGAGTTGTGTCCTGGGTTTGTCTGGGATTTCATGCTTCCTTTTCACGCATATCCTCCCACCCAATGTAAAGTTTCCCCCCCCTATTATAGGCAAATCCCATTTATCCAGCTGAAAATGAACTTATGCTATAGGGTTGTTGGTTGTAGTCGTGTTGGCCTAAGACAAGGTTCTTTGGGTAGACATGAGAACTTTTATTAGACCAACTAAATAGTTGGAAAAATTGTTCTTTGCAAACTTTCAGGCAGAAACACCCTTCTTCAGGCATAGGGAGAGTCTATTGGTGTTTGTGTGCTCTTCTGGGGAGAATAGAAGCCAATATGCCAAATACAGGTCTGTGAAAATACAAATGCATGACAGCGAGGATCTGAGGGAATAGGAGACTATGGGTGTGAAGCCAGCCTGGCTCTGTGAATGCAGGAGACCAGTGGATGTGGTATACTTTGATTTTAGTAAGGCTTTTGATACAGTCTCCCACAACATTTTCACAGGCAAGCTAAAGAAGTATGGGCTGGATGAATGGACTGTAAAATGGATAGAAAACTGGCTGAAGCATTGGGCTCAGAGGGCAGTAATCAATAGTTCAATGTCTAGTTGGCAGGTGGTATCAAGTGAAGTGCTCCAGGGGTCAGTCCTGGGGCTGGTTTTGTTCAATGTCTTCACTGATGATCTGGAAGATGGCATAGAGTGCACCCGCAGCGAGTTTGCAGATGACACCAAGCTGGGAGGAGTACTAAATATGCTGGAGGTTAGGGCTAGGATTCAGAGTGACCTAGACAAATTGGAGGATTGAGCCAAAAGGAATCTCATGAGGTTCAACAAGGACAAGTGCAATGTCCAAAGAATAATCCCATGCACCAGTACAGGCTGGGGCCTAACTGTCTGGGCAGCAGCTCTGTAGAAAAGTATTTGAGGGTTACAATGGACAATGTGCTGAATATGAGCCAGCAGTGTGCCCTTGTTGCCAAGAAGGCTAATGGCATACTGGGCTGCATTGGTAGGTGTGCTGCCACCAGATCAAGGGAAGTGATGATTCCCCTCTTCAGCACTGTTGAAGCCACATCTGCATTACTGTGTTCAGTTTTGGGCCCCCCACTACAGAAAAGATTTGGACAAATTGGAGATAGTCCAGCAGAGGACAACAAAAATGGTTCGGTGGCTGGGGGATATGACTTGTGAGAAGAGGCTGAGGGAACTGGGCTTATTTAGTCTATAGAAGAGAAGACTGAGGGGGGATTTAGTAGCAGCCTTCAACTACCTGAAGCGGGGTTGAAGGAGGATGGAGCTTGACTGTTCGCAGTTGTGGCAGACGAGAGAACAAGGAGCAAAGGTCTCAGATTGCAACAGGGGAAGTTGAGGTTAGATATTAGGAAGAATTTTCTCACTGGGAGGGTCGTAAAACACTGGAACAGGTTACCCAGAGGGGCTGTGGACTCTCCATTCTTGCAGGGCTTTTTGCAGTTAGACAAAGCCTTGGCTGGGATGATCTAGTTGGAGCTGGTTCTGCTTTGAGCAGGGGGTTGGACTAGATGACCTCCTGAGGTCCCTTCCAACCCTAATTGTCCATGATTCTATGATTTTATGACTGCAAGGCCAGCTAGCAATATTAGGCAACAATGGTTGAGTTGTGGATGGTTTGCAAAGAGACAGCTTGAGGGCAACTTAAAACAATTTGATTATCTTTAGAGATATGGGGGTCTATGATGTGCTCATCCATTAGTCTCAATTGCTAGGCTCTGGTTCTGATTCTTGAGAGTTCAGAGGAATGAACACACCTATTGTACATACGGGGAAACTGAGGCTCAGAAAGGTCAAAGTAATTTGTCCAAGGTCACTCAGGCAGTTTGCAATAGAACTGGGAAGTGAATTCATAGCCCTAACTGAGACTTGTGATCTCACCTTTGTTCCCTACTTATTCTTTAGCATATATTGACAGTGTCTGGGATGGGTAGTGGTGGGGGTCATTCAAAATTGAAATAGCTGGAGAAGCTATAGCTAATACCTACATACACCAACAGAGATGCATGTGTGCAAGAAGCAAGGCATAGCTGGAAAAGCTTGGGTCAGCACTGAGGTGCCCTGCAAAGGTGTGTGTAGACCCAGGACTGAACTAGCAAGAGGGTGCTGTGCTGAGGTGCACTGACAGAGCTGCATGAGGCCCGTGGTGAGAACGTCGTAGGTTCGTGTGCGTCTGGACCAAGGCGCTGTGTAGTATATTTCGGTGATTACTGATGGGGACTGATATGCTCTGGCAGAGCAGTGCTTGCAGAGGTAGGGGGCTCTGGACCAAAGCGGCAGAAGTTGCTGCAAGTCAAGGCTGAAGTGTATTACTAGAGACGATGAGTGGAACCAGAACTGGAAGCTGTGGTCGGCATTTACGAATCTTGGCAGAGCCGCCAGAGGGAAGCCTGCCCAGCACCTGCCAGAACTCTGCTTGGCTGCAACTAGCACCGTCCATCCTGTTCTCTCATGAGCACCAATTACAACAAAAAGCATGTGAATACAAGCATTGTCTGTAGCTCTGCTATCCGACCCAGACAGGGAGATACTGCTCTCCTCCCCTCTGCAGTCAGCTGGATCTTGCGGGGGCTAGAGCCACCCCTGCTTAGGAAGGAGAAATTCCTTTGGAGCAGACATGCAGTGTGCTGGGCCGGCTACAGCTCGGGGGTATGCAGTTGCAACCAGGAGAAATACACGTAAGATATGTTTCTTGGTCAGTCTGCCCTGTTTAGATTGGCTCCACTGTTCACTGAGGAATTAGCATGTGGCACGAACTCTCCAGTGCAGCACAGTCACTCGTGCCACACTAAAGAAACGCTCCAGCTGCAACCACAGATCCAGCGTCCTGGTGCGCACAGTGCTGAAAGGGGGCTGCTGGGGAGGCAGGAGGATGACCTGTCACAGGACGTGCCATTGCCTTGTTCCCCTCGGTGGCTTGGATGACACAATCCATTGTCCCCCTCAGCCCTCCCTCCCATAGGTCCTAATCCTGACTCTGCTGGTGACTTGCCAAATACCCCTGCAGAAGGGCTGGTAGTTGGCCAAGTTACTGAGCAGGTTCCCCGCTACCCTCCTCTATTTCATAGGGATCATATATGCCCCACTTCAGAATAAGGGAGTCTAATTCATGCTTTCAAAGAACTCTGAGATCCTTGGATAGAGTTAAGATACCTTCGCTAGGCAATGTACGGTTGAGTTGTAATACTTCTCACTGCACTGGTGAGAGTCATGGCTTAGATAGAAGGACCCAACATGTAGGCTTCTTGTTCCCAGCAATGGCTCTACCACATAACCAAAGCAGTGAGGATTAAGCTGAGGGAGAAGAGGAGGCCGCACAGGGGCTAGAGACAAAAGAAGAACAAGCCGGTATCATTTGCCACGTCCTGCAAAGAAGAACAGGTCATTTTGATGTGCCAATCCAACCTGTTGTCCCGACAGGACTAACGGTGAGCCCGCGTGAATCCTGAGCTAGCGCATTACGGCTGCTGACAACAGCTGATTTTATTTATTCAGATGAGAACAATTTTCTCTCACTTGCACTTTTGACAAGCTGAACCTGGAGGCCTCTGCAGCTGGCCTGCCAACAATAATAAGCGGGAGGGGCATGGTGGACAGGGAGGCATATCTATTTCCAATTGAGCCGTCAGCTGGGCTCAGGGTTGGTTGGATGCGCTGTCCTGCTGATTGAATTCCCAGGCTGTAACTTAGAGCTATTGCTTGGGGTTTTGAAAAATCTTTAATGATTCTCTAAATAACCATTAGCTGCTCCACGTGAGCGTTTCTTTTTTCAGAGATGAAGTGAGAAATAACTTCCCCTACTAGCCATGTACCAGAGGCCCTGATCCTGTCATGTGCTGAGCATCCCAGCTTGCCTGCTGATTGCTGGGATAATGGAGAGCCCTCTGTGCTTAGCAGAACGGGGTCTTGAGTTACTAAGGGAGCTGCAATTGCATTTTGCAGTTTGAAAGGGAAATACACCCGTTTTGTGGAGGTGAATGCATCTAATTGGGTGGGGAGGAGATGATTGGCACCAGGAATAGGTGTAAAAACAGAAATAAATGTGGTTTCTGCATATCTATTGCTTAACACAATATATGACACAATGCCAGCTGCAGCTTCCTATACCTACGCCCAGACAGACAAGTGAAGCACAGTACGTGAAGGGCCGGAGACACAGCTGGTGTTGATCAGGACAGTATATTTGTATATGGTCCCATGCCCCTGCCAGCTCCCTGGCACACATGTGGGCCTTGAGTTTTCTATGCTGGTTGTGGAGTTGATGCTTACTTTTTTTTTCCATCAGAAGATTGCAAAGGAAACTACATAAAGGGAACGTCATTGAGCTTCCTTGCCTATCTGTTGATATTTTCACACAAGGAGACATTAGGCCTTGTTTGTCTCAATGGGAATTTTGCCTGAGCAAAAACTACTGAAGACCCTCAGCATTTGGTGGGCTTAGACTCATTTACTATGCCAGACTGTCATGCTCAAATATACTGGGCTGTTCTACGCATGCTCTGTTGTGAACCAGAAGTAGCACAGCCTGTTTGCATGGGGCTGCAGGCAGGCTAATTACTGCAGCTGAACAGCAGAACATGACCTGCAGACATGGTTATACCGCTTCACACTTGGGAAGTAGCAGATGTGGGGTTGCTCGGTATGGCACAGTGAGTTTATGGTGTAGATGTGGCCCAAGAACCAGGGCAAAAATGACATGGAGAGAAGGCTCTCCTGACTGCGTAGCATAAGTTCACAAGGTTCTTCGTGTAGATGTGATATCTTTTATTAGACCAAGCAAATAGTTGGAAAAATTGTTCTTTGCAAGGTTTCGGGCACGAACACCCTCCTTCAGGCATAGGGAGGGTCTGTTGGTGTTTGTGTGCTCTCCTGGGTAGGATAGAAGCCAATATACAGAAGGCAGGTCTCTGAAAATACAAATGCATGGCAGGAAGGATCTGAGGGAATGGGAGACAATAAGTCTCAGACCTGTTGTCTCCCATTTCCTCAGATCCTCGCTGCCATGCATTTGCATTTGTTTCTGCACTCTCAGTAAGGCTTCTTTAAAGCACAGCCAGCTCTCCTGGACTCCTCTACCCCTCAGTCTGGCTTCCCAGGGGATCCTGCCCATAAGTTCCCTGAGCAAATCGAAACCTGCTTTTCTGAAGCCCAGGGTCCTTACTCTGCTGCTCTCCATCCTTCCTTTCCTCAGGGTCCTAAACTCAATCATCTTGTGGACACCGCTGCCCAAGTTGCCATCTGCTACTACATTTCCCACCAATTCTTCCCTATTTGTGACCACCAGGTCAAGAAGACCATGACCCCTAGTTGGCTGCTCCAGCACTTGCAGCAGAAATTTGTCTCCATCGCTCTTGAAAAACTTGCTGGATTGCCAGTGCACTGCTGGATTGCCCTTCCAGCAAATGTCAGGGTGATTGAAGTCCCCCATGAAAACCTAGGCCTGTGATTGGATAACTTCCACTAACTGTTTGAAGAAAGCCTCACCCACCACTTCCTCCTGGTCTAGTGGTCTATAGCAGACCCCCACCACGACATCACCGTTGTTGCTTTTCTCCTCCAGTCCTAACCCAGAGACTTTTGACAGGCCTATTCCAGTTTGATACTGAAGCTCTGAGCAATCGTATGGCTCTTTTACATAAAGTGCAACTCCTCCTCCTCTTCTCCCCTGCCTGTCCTTTCTGAACAGTTTGTACCCATCCATGACAGTGAGCTCCCACCAAGACTCTGTTATTCCAGTCATGTCATAGCTCCGTGACTGTGTGAGGACTTCCACTTCTTCCTGCTTGTTTCCCAGGCTCTGTGCGTTCAGGCATCTAGTTGATTGCCCTGATTTCTCAGGAAGTGTGAGAACACCTCCCTTGGTGCCCCCTCCTTTTTGCTCTACCTCCATGTCACCAACTTCCCCACTTACCTCAGGGTTTTAGTCTCCATCCCCTGGAAAACCTAGTTTGAAGCCCTCCTCACTAGGTTAGCGAGCCTGTGTGCGAAGATGCTCTTCCCTTTCTTCGTCATATGGATCCCATGTCTTCCCGGCAATCTTTTTTCTTGGAACAACATCCCATGGTCAAAGAAGCCAAAGCCCTGCTGGTGACACCACGTGCATAGCCAGGTGTTGATCTGCAGGATGCACCCATTCCTGCCTGGTCCCTTTCCCTTGACTGGAAGGATCAAGGAGAACACCACCTAAGCCCTGTTCCCCGCACCCTTGCATCCAGATCCCTGTAGTCACTTTTGATCTGCTTAGGGTCTCCCCTGGCAGCACCATTGGTGCCCACATGGATGAACAACATGGGGTAGTAGTCAGAGGGCTGGATGAGTCTTAGCAGTCCCTCCGTGACATCTTGTATCCAAGCTCCAGGCAAGCAGCAGACTTCCCGACACTACAGGTCAGGTCGGCAGATGGATCCCTCCATCCCCTGCAAACGGGTGTCTCCATCCACCACCACCCATCACTTCTTGGTGGTGGTCGCCTCAATCATTCCCACCTTGGGGAGGCCTGTCCTGTCCTCCTCCACCAAGGGAACGTGTTCGTCACCCTCTGTAATTAGGGCTCCGTATCTATTCTACGCAAGAACTGCTGCAGGTAGAGATGAAGATTTCTGCTTGCTGCCAGAGGTCACAAGCTTCCAGCTTCCACCTTCCTGGGAGTCCATGTCCCCTGTCTTTAGTGCTTCCTTTGGCAGTTCTTCCCCCACAGTCCTGGAGGTCTCCTTCAGCATCGAACTGATGAACTCCTCATGGTGGAGGATGCTTTGGAGCCTCCCCACCTCCTCCTGTAGTTCTCTTGCCTGTTCCCTGAGACACCTCACCAGAAGGCACCACTTATACTGCAGGCACTCCTCGACCTGGCCGTCAACCAGAAGGAAACCACAAGCCGCAGTCCCCACAGCACCAAACCTGGACCTGGGTGGAAGCCTCGATGGTGAGCAGTCCTGCCTGGACAGAAACCTCACTGGTGCAAGCAGAGATAATGGCAGCGGCTCTGGCATTGCAACGTCCTCCAACCATCTCCCTGGTTCTCTTAATGTGCCTCTTCTCTTTTACTGCCCTTCTTCCAAGCACACCTTCTCTAGCAAACTCAGCTGGAAGCTGACCTGTTTACTCTTCCTTGGCCCCAAAGGGTTCCTTTTTCCCTGCTTCCTCACACCAAGCTGAAAGGCTCTCCCTTCGAAGGGTGGGATGGTGGGGGCACAAACTGACCTGCGAACTGCCTGCAAACTGCTCGCCCTGTTCGCTGGCTCCCTGGTCGCTGGGGGAGTCTCCTTTTATACCCTGCTGGGCCTGGACTGGCTCCACCGCCTTGTTAGGGCTTCTGTCAGGCACAGGCAGCATCTGCCCAGCAGTCAGCAATCACTCAGCTAGCAACACTCCCAACTCCTCAGAGCACGTGCCCCAAC
This sequence comes from Alligator sinensis, assembly GCF_000455745.1. Classification (NCBI taxonomy): domain Eukaryota; kingdom Metazoa; phylum Chordata; order Crocodylia; family Alligatoridae; genus Alligator; species Alligator sinensis. The sequence continues at coordinate 213,645 of NW_005842615.1, read as the reverse complement.
ACACCCACAGCCCACCAAACAACACTCAGCAAGCCAAAGGCACAGGCATCTCTGTATGATGTACCTTCCCTGGGCAGGATCTGGTGCTTGGCTTCTCTTCCCCGTCCCCTTCCTCCTCTTGCTCCCAGCAAACTGCTGTAAAACTCTTATTCCAGGGGCACAAGTACATCATTCTCAAGTTAAGGCTTCTTGCAGTAGGGGCGGTTGATTACATGACCTTCATTAGTAACAGTTTGTCAAGGGAGAGAGCGTCCATCCCAGCTCTGAATGTCATACATTAATGCCACACTCAGCACTTCATTACATCTGCATAGCAAAGAGCAACCGTGGATCAGCAAACACATAGAATGGGCCTGGAGAAAGCAACCTGCCTAATGTTGTGGGTCTGAGCAACTCATCTAAGAGGTGGGTTTGTTTCAAAAGCAAAGCCCTCCGGAGCAAAGGCCATTTTAATGAAGTGCTGAGTATGACGTAATGTAACATTCAGAGCTGGGCTGGATGCTCTCTGTCTTCAGAAACTGTCACTAATGTATTGCTGGTTGTGACAGGCTCAGGCTCATGATTGCAGCGTCGCCAATGACAGGACCTTCCTGCTTAGCCTTGTCACACTGGGATCTGTTCACCCGCCATGACTTGTTGTTGAAGTAGATTTTGCCTGGAGGTGTTGTTCAATGGCTTCCCTTAGACTCTGGGTGACTCTGGCGGCGCTTCTTCTATGTGGCTCCTCCGCCCCTACACCCCACCCCTTTCCACTTGCATGGTACAAGTTGGCCTCGATGGCATTCTGGCACGGTGAGGGTGCTGTCCGCTCCCATGTTAGGGCCTAATCTGGTAACTGTCTGCAGGAGTGTAGCCACAGCTTCATTGGCTAACAAAATGATAACTGAACAATACTTTAACTCAAACAGTTGGGATGCCATGATGGGCACAGCTTCGATGCCCACTGTGCCAAATGCTTATGTCTCAGCACCTGGGACTTCTTGAAGAGGGGCTCCATCTGGTTCCCACGTAGTCCCATGTTGCAGGTACCCCCTAGCAGGTTCGCTGGGGGATGGAGACTAGTGCCTGGCTACATACCATAGTGCCCCATGTAGCATTTTTTCATTCCCATAAGACCCTTATGACTCTGATAACTCCCTGCTGGGAGGTTCTGGCTCCTCAATTATTCAGGCAGGGCAAACAGGACTGAAGAGATCCCAAGAGGGTCTTTCCCTTCTGTGGGCCCTGGCAGTGACCACCGTGCTGCCCCCTTCCAATCCCAGCTAACCTGTTCACCCTTGCGGGCATTGTGGCAAGTGGGTGTGGATGGAACCAGACCTGGAGCCCTTAGCTCAGCAGCTGCTGCTCCAACCCTGCTACCTGGGCCATGTCCCTCATGTACTGGCTTGCCTGTCCTCAACATCCTCCGGCTTGGCAAGGGCTTCTTCCCTGGGGAGAGTCTCCTGCTCCTGAATGGTGGATGGGCGCATGCTCGGGCCCTCCCTGGGTGCTCCAGCAGACAGTCATGCAAGCACAGCTTTGCTGGGTGCAGTCCCTCGACATGGACCTGCTGGCTTCCCTCTGGCTGCGGGGATCAGCTCTCCCTCTTCTGGCATCAGCTCTCCCTCTTCTCCCCAAGGTTTGGCTCCTGGGCTCCTTTTATGTCCAGACCCTTTAAGCACAGGACCAACCAGGGGGGCTCCTTCCAGCCGTGTTGAGCTGCCCTGCTCATCTGCAGACCAGCCACCGGGACACCGGCACTGTAGTGAGTAAGATTTGAGCCTGTCACACTGGCCACACTGACCCAAAAGAGTTCACAGGTCACATAAATCAACTGCCCATACTGCAAGAAGCCTGAACTCGAAAATGTTGTACTTGTGTCCCTGGAATAAGCATTTTAATATCATTTTTCCTGCGGAGGACCCTGCATGAACACTTAAGAGGTTTTTTAAGGGTGGCTTATTTCCATTTATTCGAAACCTGTTCCTACTTGTCTTCATTTGCACCAAAATAAACCTTGTTTAAACAACCCACACACACACACACACACACACACACACAGCCTTTTACTCTAGTTTAACAGATACTGAGTTAAATTCACCCCTTAATTTATTGCAGTGCCACGTTCAAGTATGACCATGTTCTCAGAAGGGGAGAGCATTCTTCTCAAGTTCTTGTGTGTTCATTTAGTGGATACAGGGCTGGGCCCCCTCTCATTTTCTGGTACACTTCTTGGCTCTTCTGGATGTTTATGGGAATCAAAAGATGGCAGGAGCTGAGTGGGAAGAAAGGGCACAAAGTTGCTTAGTTTATGAGTAGCTTTTCCTCCTCAATGTGTGAAGCACTTACCACTGCATTCCTGAAACAACAGAGCTCAGAGCACCAAATACACCCTTTCACTGCAGAGAAATAGGCATCTTTGTTCTTGTTTTACTGCTTATGAACTGTTGTGTGATGAAAAAAATAGGGGAGTAACTTTGGACCTGAGGGAAAGCGGGGAGCTTATAAAAAACGTAAGTGCAACAGAAATTATGAGGCAATTAAAAACCAGGGCAGAGCTGGGACCATGTCAATAAAACCACCAGGAACTTATGTCAGTCCCACACAGGACATGAAGAGCGGGTCTGATTGACGGCCCTCTCCTCACCCCTCGTGACTGTATGGGAATGAGAGCTGGTCTTCTGGGGTCAATCCTGCTGAGATTTCAGGCTTCCTGCCTGAGTTTATTTGGTCCCAAATCAAAACACAGACTCTGCTCCCAGAAGAAACAAGAGACCCCTAGATTTAGGACTATGAGAGTCTTTTCTCGTGTGGGTTCAAGTGTAAGTGAATCCCAAACCCAAAGCTTATCCCATTGAAATGAGACATTAACTTGGTTTTGAGTCAAACTGACCTATTTTCCCCTCTCTCGAGGCTCACTACAGTCTTAAATGAACCTGAGCTATGTAGCCACCAGAGTGGGAGAATATGGTTTCTAAGGGGTACAGAGAGGGGGGGTTTTCTGGTGCGTTGTATTAATGCCTTTGCTGTTTCACTAGATACCACTTCAGTCCTGAAGAACAAACCCAGGAAGGGTTCCTTGCATCTTTAGCCAGTTCTCATCTGGGGCTTCCTCCAAGAATGAGGATGAGAACGTCTGCTGAGTTTTCTTTGAAAGGAATACTTTTGCTTTTATTGATCTTTTTTCAATCAGTTTGGTGGTTTTCATTTAGAGCTATCCAAAAGTGATGGTTGAATCCCCAAGATTAGAATATGGTTTCTATTTAGCAGTTCCAACCTATGGGTGCTGCTAGGAAGCACATGCAGAGTATTACGCAAACCACTTGAATTTAAGTGCATGATGAGAGCAAGGAGAGTCTGTATTTTATTGCCCATTAGAAAAGCCCAGTGTTGAGTAGGGGAAATTTAGCCTATGCCTATGGTTAGTTCCTAGGCCTTATGTGGGGAAGTTTGCCAAAATATTGTAACCATTTTTTAACTTGCCAGAATTTAGCACTGACAAGGCAAAAAAGGGCAAACTAGTTGTTAAGCACCCTTTTAGAGATTATTAGTCCACTTTGAAAGCCCTTCTTGTACATGGCTAGCCCCTTTAAAAACCAAACATAACCACTGACTACTCTAAAATTCCCACCAGTTTTAAGGTGGATGAAAATGTTCCTTGTGTTTAAACAAAGCCTGAGAGCTAAATATAACCCTGACCTTAAGTTTGAAGACAAATAAATGAGGTGGATATCTGCACTTTGGCTTGAATGCTTTTGTTTTCAGAAGGCAGATTCATAGATAGTTTCGTAGTTGGTAGGTTCAGAAGGGACCTGAGCAGATCATCAAGTCCGACCCCCTGCCTGGGTAGGAAAGAGCGCTGGGACCCAGCCAGATGCCTATCAAGCCTTCTCTTAAAGACCCCCAAGGTAGGGGAGAGCACCACCTCCCTTGGAGCCCTTTCCAAATTTTGGCCCCCTGTACCATGAAGAAGCTTTTCCTGACGTCTAGCCTAAATCTGCTCTGTCAGTTTGTGACCATTGTTCCTTGTTACCCCAAGAGGCACCTGGTGAACAGAGCATCTCCAATCCCTTGCTGCGCCCCCGCTAATGAATTTGTAGGCAGCCACAAGATCACCTCTCAGCCTTCTCATGCGGAGGCTGAAGAGGTCCAGGTCCCTCAGTCTCTTCTCATAGGGCTTGGCATGAAAACCCACCTGCCAACATCTTGGCAGATGTTCAACACTTTTTGAAAATCACCTCAGTCCCATGTTGTTGGGTCCTCAAGGTCAACCTCCAAAAAGAGAGATTCCAAAAATGACTACTCACTCTTGAAAATCTGCACCCACATCAGTGAGCTGGCCATAGTTTTCCTTTTCTTCTCTAAGCTAAACCAACTATTTCATGCCCCAGTGATAAATAATAGGGCCAGAAAAGACAAAGCGAGGGATTTGAGCCTGTAACTATGGGGTGAAGGCACCAGGAAACCAAATGAACTCAAAAATAAGTGCTGGCCAAGCTTCTCCACTTTCCCAGTCAAGTCAAACATACTTGTGCTAGGAACCAGCTGACTCTTGGTTGCTGGGGTGTCACAGGTTGCACAGGAAAGGACTGGCAATGGCAGCGGTAATTTCTGCCCAGAGCTCGCAATGCCTGGGTTTCTGCAAGCTCTGTCAGGACAATATGGAAGCAAACCAATCATTCTGACCGGCAGTGCTCACTTGGTGATCATTGCAGCCCAGAGCCATTCAATCTATGGGAGTGATCATACAAGCTGAGCTCTCGCTGAATTTCATCAAAGCTGTGGGCCCTTGGTGTCTCAAGCTGAGCGTCCAAAATTTTGAAGGTTTTGGCCTAAAGATATAATGTGAGAGGCAGCATAGTCAGGTGGTTGTAACCTAGAAACAAGAGTCAGAAGGCTGGAGTTTTATCCTGAATCTCAAGACAACTTACTTTGCAACCTTAAATCAACGTTGAATTATTCCTCCCAAGGCTGGAAGTTTCCAATGAATTATATTTTTAGCTTTGTTGCCTGCCACGGACAAGAAAGACTTGTGAAGGTGAGAGCATACACAGCTCAGTCCACCCCTGCTGCCTTCACAATTCCATTTTCTCCCCAAAATCATTGGCGTGGAGCCGCAGCATCAACTCAGAGCCTGTCCTGTGTGCGTGGCCAAGTGACACAGCTGTCACTGCACAAGAGGTTCAAACAGTTGCTTCGCCAAATTCTTTGTGGATGGAGGAAAACAACAGGAATGTGGTTTCTCAAAGTGGGAGTTTTATAAGTGGAATGGCATAATACGGGCAACAAAACCCTGCAGCGAAAGAGATGAGCAGAGCGGACCAGGAAGCAAGTCCATTGCACAACAGCTTTCAGAGTTTCAAAAGTAGGGGTTTTTGCATGTTGGAATGAAAGCAAAACCTGACAAACAGTTTTGTGAAACAGATTTGTGTCATAACATCTGCTTCCAAACCAGAAAAGGTCAGGTCTTGATTTAGGTCATTCTGTCTCTCTCTGGGAGAGATTGAAGAGCGCACCCTGGATCACAGAAACCCTCCCATTTAGAGAGAATATTCGGTGTCATTTATCCTGATTCACTTTAAGGATAAGGCTGGAGGCACATTCATAATGCATTTATTTATTAATGACACCAGCTCTAAATGAAACTTCCCCAGTTAGAAACCAGAGCTCAGGTCAGGTTCATCAAAATGTTTGCTTATGGTGGTGAACCTTGGGTCAGGACTTGCAGGGTGGGGAATAGCAGCACCAAGAGGCCTCCACTTCCTAGGCACTCTGCATACACAGAAAGGCAGAGGAATTCCCTGTATCACTGGGCTCACACCGTGAAGACAAGATGGACAAAGGATGGGAGGAGAAAGTGACTCACTCAGGGTCATGCATCAGATCAGTGATGAGGAACCCGGGTTTCCTGGCTTCTGGGCCAGTGCCTGAGCCACCAGACCACACTGTTGCTCATTGTTTTGTTTCCTCCTTCACCTCCTCTACAGCCTTAACAGGATATTTCCAATGGGCCATTAAACCGTTAATGACACCATATATGGAGATTGGACATGGCTCACTTTTGTCTGCCACTCTGAGGCCAATAATTATACACTGTCTCGCTGATCCAGTGCATAGGAAAAAACTCAACCGACCTGTTAGTCCCACACTGGGACGAGATCTTCCAAGAAAGGCAAGAGAAAAAGAAGAGGAAACAACTCCAGCCCTCTAAGATCTGACTCAAAACCAAACCGTAGAGTAGTTCAAAAAGGATCCAGAAGACGAGCTAATGGCCACATCTCCTGGAACCTCAGGTGGTGTCTTCGGCAGGAAGCTGGGTGCGCTGTGATGCCTTGCAGGCCCTTTGCCATTCAGATTAGGCAATAATTTGGTCCTGTGTCTGGCATGCTAAAAGTACAGATCTCAGGACACACATATTCTAATCCTTGCTTAGCCATTCACCCATCATGTGACCTGCTGTAAATCACTCCATGTCTTGATTCGTTTCTCACCTCTTCTTTATCCTACCTGGGTAGGCTGGGAGTCCTTTGCTGCAGAAAGAATCTCTGACTGTGTCTACACAGTGCCTAGCATTGTGCAGCCTTGTAGATGCTTCCTGATACAAGCTAATAAGCAAGGCTGAAGGAACCTTTCTCTTCTCTTTCCCCCGCACAGTAGCCCTGGATAATGCTGTTCAATGTTGATGGGAGTAGGAATGTATGAGGCAAGGTCTAAGGCCCTTGCCCCAGGCTAACACTCTATTTTGCAGCTCCAGTATTTTTATGGGTGGTGTGGCCTGATGGCAGCTCATTAGCTTTCCCACTTGCTTGGTTTATATCTGCTGGCTCTTGCTGGCTTTTTCCGCTCTATAAAATGGAAACGCACAAGCATGCGCCCTCTTCTGTGATGGGAACAGCAGTAAAAGAAACTTCCCTGGAGCCCTTCTGCACTCATGCATAAGAGCAGAAGGAAACAGTGCCACCAGAAGGGGACTTCAGTGAGGGGTATGTGGTAGGGATGGCACATCATACACAGCCCTGTTAGGGTGTTTCTTCTGAGGGCAGAGATTTCTCCTCCTGCCAAAAGTGTAGCAGAAAGCCCCCTTTTCCTCTTGCCTGCATTTGCTCTCCCCTCTTTGGATATGTTTCTCTTTTTCTACCTTTTCTTCCTTCCTCTCTCTTTCACTTTAAGATAAGGAATTGTGTTTTAAAATTTGTGTGTGTGCATTTTGTATCTCCCCTTGTAGTTTGGTATTTTTATCTATTTGTGTGCCATGGCATTTGTAGCTTATCTTTTATACTCCTCACCTTTCAACTAAACGTGTTTTAGTAAGTTATACATTGTAACAATGTTAACAAGGGCAGGAATCAAACTGTCCTTCTCTGTATCAGGCTGGCCCCGAAAGAGCGAGTGAATCAGTGATTGAATGTGTAACAAGGTAGCACACAGCAATTAACACCTGGAAGCTGCAGATCAGCCAACGGAAGAACTCAATAGAAGACAATGTAACAACCGGGAAATCTCTAAACGTCACTGATCAAGGGCTAGAAGCCCTGGCCTGAGTTAATCAACACCAGGGACCAACTTTTGGGCTGAATACCTCCAGATCGACCACTCCCAGAGCCCTATTCTAAATTCATCAACGGACTCCCAAACCTGCACATACTTGCGGACGACCCCTGGGGCTGACAGATGCCGTCCAGTAGCCACCGGGGCGGGCGGGGAAGTCCCACGAGGGTCAATGACCGCTGGATTGGGCAAACCTGAAAACTGAGGAGTCACCAAAGTCTGCCAAGGACAGATAAAAGGCAGTGAAAAGTGACCCTCAGTGGCGCCCTCTTGATCTCGAACTCGACCAGACCTGTCCAGCCAGAAAGACCAGCCGGCGACCCCCTTCTGGAAGATACCACCACGCTGAAAGAAGCCTCGACTGGCCATCGACGGCCGACTCCAGCACTTGTAGGATAGGTATACCTGACTCTGTAGCCTGCTACTGTGTGTGTGTATGTGTGTGCATGTGTGTGTGTGTGGGGGGACCAGCTCCAAGGTTTATGATTACAGTGTTTCAATCTGCCTAATAAACTAGAATTTTAAGGATCCCGAGTTGGACATTTGTAGCCAACAAAAGCACCATCTTTCCATCTCTAATTGCACCAGGCAGTGTCAGGCTCTGGGTAACTGGAGTCTGGCACTTAGTGCAAGGGCCATGCCATGACTCTATTGCAATGGAGTCTGGGCTAAAGTGAGTGGACTGGGGCAGCTGGGATGACTTGGCATTGCAGGAGAAGGCCTTTCATTGAAGGGAGGCTGTTTCATTTGGAGAAGGAGGGACTCGGCAACCTTCTGTGTGAGTTCTCAGCAAGGAGCAGGCTTCCTGGGAACTGCTCAGCAGGGAGACAGACAGCCGTCACTTTACAGGACATTTTACAAGACTGCAGGACATTTGCCCTGCCTAATGCACATCTAGACTGGGGCCACTCCACCCCCCACAACCCCCCACATGTCCAGATTGGGGCCAGGCTGATCCCTTTCCCCCCACCTCCACCCTGCGCACACCTAGATCAGGACTGCCCTGCCCTTCCTTGTCATCTGTGATGCTTCCAACCCCACCAACATGTCTAGATTGGGGGCCAATCCACCCCCAGTGGATGGATCGACGTCGGGCTGCACACACCCCCTGGAGCTGTATCCAGCCCCTCAGCCGAATCTGGCCCATGGAGGGACCTGGCAGCACCCACCTCGCCCACAGGGCAAAAAGGTTGGATACCATTAAGTTAAAGTATCTGACACCTCTATTGCAGTGACATGTATGGAAACCACTACACTGGACAGCCAGAGGTCCATTCAGTAATCCTTCATGTCCCAGACCCTTTTTCATCTATCTTCTGATGGAGGTTTTCCCCGATATGCCCCTAAGACAGCAAGGTCTCCTGTTGGAGACCCAAGCATGCCTTACTCCTGCCCACAGGAACGTGCTCATGGAACTAGAATCGATGATTATCTCCTTGCCCTTTTCTTCCTTGAACCTCAAAACTGAAGTGGCACCAAGGGAAAGAGGATACTCGGTACAGAATTTCCCAGAATCCTCTCTTCTCAGTTGTAAGGCCTCTCCGATCTGGAGATAGTGACACTGGCACAAGGTTGGCTCTCGAGCCGCTATCTGCCCAGTCTAGTTTTTCCAGTGCCAGTTCCAAGCCAAACAACGAGGCCAGGTGGTGAGTGTATTTGCTGCTATCTATGGAAACAGATAACAAAGTGGCCACGAGCCCCTGCATGGAAAGCGTGATTCCTTCCAGAGAACAACTCCCCATCCTTAAGAGCAACAGCAAGTAGGTTTCCAGGTGGAACCTGCCTTTATATGCCTCTCGTTTAATTGCACAGTGGTGGTCCATGTGAGGCAGAGCTTTAGCTCTGAGCAGGACACAGATGTTCAGTATTAAATGCCAGGAGTCCTATTCAGCCATTTTCTCAGGGTTTTGGTCATAGTAATAATTAAAGCCCTGTGTTTAATAGCTCTACTGAACACATGCATTCATCCAAATAGTTCATTTTACAGTGAAACACCCTTCTGGGGCAATAACATGCACAGGTGGTAGTTGATTTTCAGGGTAGTGAGGTTTTCTAGTATATGTTGTAACTGTAAATGTTTCTGGCTCACTTAGGAAAGATCAACTCATCAGTACTCATCTGCAAAGCAAGAAGCCAGCACAGCTTTGAAAGGACCTTAGTTTTGGCCTGTTACCCAAGTATTTACTAGGGCACTAAAGAGCATGTTTCTGTTGTGACCCAAGTGCTTGAAGCACATTCCCAGGGTGTCAGAATGACCTTCTCAGTCCTGACCTCTGTGGTCTTTGATAAACAGGTGGCACTTTTTGTAAGAGCAGGTCAAAAGAGTTTTGAGGGAACAGTTTTCCACTGGAAAAATGCAGCTTTATTGACATCAAAACATTTAATAGATTTCATAGATTTCTAGGGTTGGAAGGGACCGATTAGATCATCGAGTCCGACCCCTTGCTCTGGGCAGGAAAGAGCGCTGGGGTCAAGTAACCCCAGCCAGGTGCTAATCTCCTTGTGAACGCCTCCAAGGTAGGGGAAAGCACCACCTTCCTTGGAAATGGGCTGAGTGTGATAGTGTTAAAGCCTGTCAGCTTGTAACAGTCAAACCTATTGTTTCTGCGATAGCATTTCGATTAACTTTGTTTAGACTTTTATATTAAGATATCAATGTCAATAGTACATTTTGTTCCCATATACGAGGCAGTATGAAAGCCAAAATTATATTAATCAGCATTATAAAAATGAAATATTTGTACCTTATCAACATGAAACAAAGTGTTTCAATGGCTCTATTTTGCTGCTGCTTTTCTTTTTTTTTTCACCCTTTTTTGGAATCTTTGTTCCATAGAAATTTTTGAATTTCAGCTCTCTGTTCCTATTGGAACCACAGGATCATAGGCTGCGTCTACACTTACTGCGCAGTCGCTCTTACTACTGTGCAGTAGCGTCGCCAGGCACTAACTGTGATACAACATTACTGCACAGTAGTAACGAGCTACTGCACAGTAAGTATCACTAGGCATTGGGAACCATGCTGGGACACTACTGTACAGTAACACTGGTTACCGCTCAGTCATTTAGTACTTGGTTATGCAAGGACTAAATGATTGCTCAGTAACAACTTTGCAGTCAGAGTCTCTTGTAAATGCAGCTATAGAAGAGTAGGACTGGAAGGGACCTCAGGAGGTCATCTAGTAGCCCCTGCTCATGGCAAAATTGTCCCTGTGAATAAAAGAAATGGGAATATTCCATGGAATAGACTTTCTGGTTTCGTATCACCTTTGGTAGGCCTGCCAATCCAGTTTTGGCAAATCCAATTGCCAAGGGAATTCTAGTTGAAAATGATGTACTCTGATGGAGAGAGCGCTGGATAGGGAATTGAAAGATCTGCACTCTGTTCTGGCTGACTTACTAAAACACAGAACACAGTGAATGCCACTAGAGAGCTCAGAAATTATTTAAAGGGATACCCTTCCCTACCCCACCCCTCCCCAATTTCTATGCACTGCTCTCAAGAACAAATATCCTGTCCATGAAGAAGCAAGACTAATTACAGCTGCTTGCTTCTACCTAGTGATGAATCCCAGATGACTTCAGTCCAAGGAACACAGTCTCTCTTGTTGAATTATAAACTGGAGCTATTGCATGCTAAAGTGGGGGTCCATGGCTTCTTTTCCCCTCATCCCCCTCTTTAAAGGCCACGTCTATTAATAAATCATCCTCTAGTCTGAGCCACATCTCACTGTTTTAAATTCAACCAGATTTTTATTGCTGATAAGATGGACTTTGAATTCTTCCCAAGTGCACAGGTTAGGGCCAACAATATCACAGAGAGATTATTAATCATGATATATCACACACCAGTGGGAACAGTACACAGCACTTACCACAAGCAGCGTGTTTCCCTTGTATCAGCATTTATGGGCTGATTATTCGTATCTGACATGGTTAACAAGAGGGGAGATCCAGGCCTCGAACCAGATGTAAATTATTGGAGCCAGCTCAGCAATGTCCCAGGATGAGGCTTAGTCATGTGCAGGGCCGTATAAAAATTGGTGCTGATGGTGGTAAAATATTCTTAGGTGAACCCATTTCTAGCACCAAAAGGGTAACTAACCCCTCTGGTTTTGTAAGGATCTCATTCTGACATCACAGTGGCTTTATCCTGTCCTAATGTCTTCAGTCCCAGTGGAGTTACTTCTGATTTACACCAGAGATAGATCTAAATATGTCCATCTCCCGGAGGGTGTCTGGGGTAGAATGAAGTGTGCGGAGATGGTACTTTTTCTACATCTTTTGTTGCTATTCTCTTATTCCCTCTTGCCCCACTCTTCTCCCAACACACCCACTCACAACCCCTTTAGTGTATAAATTGTATGCACTTTACAGTCTCATTCAGAGGATGTTACTCACATTTTCTGACAAGCTTACTTCCCGACAACAACTTAACATTTCTGTTGATGTCACTATTGAACTTGGCCTGGACGCTTCCCTGAGATTTGCACCTGCTCACAACAGTAACAAGCATGGCCCTTATTACAACAGACAAGAAAAACCTTCATGCCACCCAGCTAGACACCAGCAAGTTTTGTGCAGTTCTGATTTTCACTCCAAGCAGAGCTGATTGACTGTTCATGGCAGATAATTTATCTGAAGAATTTGAACTCTTCTGCTCACACATGATCAACAAACAATTTCCAGTTTTCTCAAATAGATGTATTAGAAATTACAATCTGGGCATGTCCTGTTGCATGCTTGGTCCGTAGTCTGCATGGAAGCAATTCACTGAGAGGAGTTTTATCCATGAAATGTGAGCTGTATAATTAGGACTGCTATATGGGATTGTTTCTGTTCCCTGACTGGATGAGTGTCATTCTTAGACTCAGGTTTCCACAGTGAATACTGATCATTACTAATTGAAAATTCACAAACACTGGCTTCAAATCCCCCTGTCATACAGTTAGAGACTTCAGGCAGCGGGAACGGGGGTGTGAACGAAGCTGAAGCAAATTCCCACGTCTGGTTCCTGGGAACTGGAACTCAATCTGGTTTGGAGAACCAGAAGCATTGCAGAGGGAGACTTAAAGGTTTCACACTTGTCCCAGACCTCTAAGGGCCGTTCAAAACTGTGCTAGGAATCTCACAAAACTGGCCTCTCCTCTGTGTACCCCTCACCAGCAGTCACAACACTGTGCCCATTCACCCCTGCCCAGCTCCAGACATGAAGCAGGGAGGATGATGCCATGAAGCACCCCAGCCCTGTCCCAGGTTGGCACATGCAGAGAGGAAGCCAGCGGGAGGGGGTTATTCCCTCTGTGCCATGGCTAAGCTCTCAACAGCTGTTGTGTAGATACCTCCTTAGTGCTTCCTACCCCCTGTACAAGGCAGACAATTCAAGACAAACTGCTCTCAGGGGATTTGGATGTTTCAAGTTCTCATCCCAGAGGCAACCTGGAGAACTAGTCTCAGGCCCAGGAAAGGTTCCCTTTAGGCAAAATTCACAACGAGAGTGCAGGTTTACCCATATCCGTCTTTATCCAGACTGATTTGGCCTGTGTTTCAGTACAGCTTTGGGTAGTGAGTAGAGCAGGGACCAGAGTCCTGTTCTCTTACCTTGCATGCTTCACTTGGCCTCCTTTCTCCTCTCCGTTTAACAGTGTTAAATCTCTTTCTCTGCTTCACCGGGTCTCATACTGAGTTTTGTGAACTCACGGAGTGAAAGATGCCATTTAACTGCAAAGTACTGTTATAGTTATGTGATCCTTCTAAACAAAGACTGATTTGTAGCTATGTAATATTGCTCTAGAGATGGCAATGGCACTGTGGTACAGCATGTTGGCAATCATGACATTCAAAATGCGCCTTACAGAAACCAATGCGATACATTATTGTCTGCTTCTGGGCTGAAGGCCCCTTGATATTAGAGGTATTTACAGAATTACTTTGAGAAAAGTCCTGTTACATCCCAAATCTCCCCTCTCTCCAATTTCCTGCCGAAGGAACGAGTTGGGGGGCAAAGAAGGCAGATCTCAAGTTGGAAAAAATAATAAATTGGCATCTTTCACCAAACTCTCTTAACTTATTTCATGATATGAGACTTTCATTACTGAAGCTCCACAGTGCAAGATGGCTATTACCCCTGTTTTGTAGGGTGGGGTAATTGAACCGGACGGTTTTACTGCAAGTCAGAAGCAGGACCAGAGGAAGAGCCCAGGAGTCCTGACCCAGAGTTTCTCATCACTAGCTCCTTCTCTTTTCCTTAGCAGTGCTCCAGCCATCTCGTGTGCTTCATATAACCAAAATGATACTCACAATTCCATGGTTATGAAAATAAGATAGTATAAGCAATAAGTGGTGCCCTGAGTTCATTCAGGTGTTTAAATGAAGTTTTAAAAAAATAAGATACGGTCCCCACAGGTTGTTTAGAAAAGAGAAGCAGACTCAAATTAAAACCCTGGATCTGAACACAGGGAGTTTGAAACCTGAGCCCAGATCCTCACTGCTTTCTTCTCTCTGACTATGCCAACATTTATGATTCGCACACAAATACAGTCACAGGAGTGCTGAGCCCCTTGGAGACTCACTGCACCAATGTAAAACTCAGTACTGGTTACCCTTGGTCAAAACCAGAGCCTGATCTGCTTTACATTGGTACAGAGCTGTTTTACCAGTGCAAAATTAACTGTGGATGAATGCTTTTTCATAGATTTCATAGACATTAGGGCTGGAAGGGACCTCAGAAGATCATCGAGTCTAGCCCCCCACCCGAAGGGCAGGAAGTCAGCTGCAGCCTCAACAAGGCTGAGTACAAGGGGAGAATGACATCCCGGGATTTGCTTGAGAAGCATCTATGGATGCAAGCCAGCGCTTTGGTCGCTTTACTAGCTGCAGCATCACATTGCAGGCTCATGTTCATCTTGTGGTCAATGATGACCCCCAAATCTCTTTCTTCCATAGTACTAGCCAGCGTAGCACTGCCGAGCCTATAAGGATGCTGCAGGTTTTTCCTCCCAAGGTGGAGAACCTTGCATTTTTCAGTGTTAAACACCATCAGGTTCTTGTCCACCCATTTCCTGAGCCTGTCCAGGTCAGCCTGGATTGCCCTTCTGTCTTCAGGTGTGGATGCTTTGCCTCAAAGTTTGGTGTCGTCGGTGAACTTGGCCAGTCTGCTTGTGACTCCAGTGTCCACATCATTGATGAAGATGTTGAACAATATGGGTCCAAGGACAGAGCCTTGGGGGACCCCACTGGTCACAGGGCACCATGACAATTGACTTCCGTCAACCACCACCCTCTGGGTCTGACCACGGAGCCAATTCCCCAGCCAGTGGATCGTGGTGGACCCACAATTGGCCAGTTTCACCAAGAGGTGATCATGGGATACCAGATTGAAGGCTTTTTTGAAGTCAAGATATGACATCAATCTCTTCTCCCTTGTCCAGGTGATAGGTCACCTGGTTGTAAAAGGAAATGAGATTGGTCAAGCAAGACCTACCCACAACAAACCCATGCTGGCTATCCCTCAGGATGTTGGCGTTGGCCAGTCCATTAAGGACTTTCACAGTGCTTCTACTGTATGCGTACATCAGGAAAAGCTCCCCGGGGCATGGACTGCCTCTTGCTGAAGGACACTTGAGCTACTGGTGGCCAGCTGAAAGAGCATGTTTATAGTGGCACTTCAAAAGTCATCTTTACACAAATGGCCAGAATGCCCTGTCACTCTTCAGCCTCTTGACTGAGATGGAAGCATGGGGATGATAGACGTGACCTGATGTTGCAACTGCTGACCCGGTTTCCTGCACTTTGGTGCGGAGTCTCCCAGCTCCCTTCATCCAGAGCTGCCTTTGCACTCTCAGTGTTTTCACACAAGCCTGAATTCTTCTCTGAGCTTGGCCAAAAAGAGAGAAGGACAATAAGAAAAAAAAACAAAAAACCCACAAGCTCTCATGAAGAAGCTCTTAAGTTTTGAAAGCCTCTTGGCGCCTCTGTGCTGGACAGAGAGGGAGCATCCTTTATCTCTTTTGGCCTCATAGGCTAGACATTCCCGGTCCTTTCCAAGGGGCATGGGCAAGCAATGAGGCTTGTTCACAACATAGTCCCGCACTGTGGGAGCTCCTTGCTAGGTGCCTTCCTACTCGGGAAGCAGCTCAATCT
Source organism: Alligator sinensis (assembly GCF_000455745.1). Lineage (NCBI taxonomy): Eukaryota > Metazoa > Chordata > Crocodylia > Alligatoridae > Alligator > Alligator sinensis. The sequence goes on along the minus strand of NW_005842615.1, from coordinate 197,976 downwards.
GTCCCAGAAGTCAGCCAATTTGTCATGTTGGAAAATCCTGATTCTTTTCCAGCCGAGACTTGGATACTGGCCAGGGTCCTTCAGCATCTCTGCAGGAAGGTGATATGTGGAGACACGATGGAGGCGTTGCTGGGGCTGTGCGCTGCTTTGCTGTCTTTTATGTGAACTTGAGTCACTTCTCTTCCTTTTCTGCTCTTTTCTCCCCTTGGAGATTTTTTTTTTCCCCTAGAAAAAGGCAGTGTTTTGTTTCTTTTGTTTGATGGAAATAATTTAGGAACATGTTAAAAGATAAATATTGCTAACATAATAATAGAACTTCCTACCCACTCCCCAAAAATAACACGAGACAACAGGAGAAGCTTCAACTCAGGCATGACTCACGTAGAGGGAGAGAGTCGAGGATACAAGACCTTTGGGCTTTACTCCCAGCCTTGCTGCTGCCTGTTATATGAGCTTGGGTAGTCACATTATCATTTCTAGTGCAGTAAAGCCTGAAGGTCCTGATACAGGCAGGCCTGGTCCTTTAAGGAGGTGAAGCTGAGCCTCACCTGTGCCCAGTTAACTGCTTCCACAGGTGATGGGTGTTGAGGCATTTCCTGGGAGGGAGCCTGCTTACCTCAGTGAAGAAAAGGGGATATGTTTTGTGTGTTGGCTCAGTCTTTG